>NW_020270535.1:364854-413301 GCF_002803265.2 Melanaphis sacchari
CACCACTACGACGGCACCAACCATTCGAAACCGGTACTTAAGATCCATTATCATTATTCATTATTAGGAGAGGACTTATAGACTTGCATATTTTTGCATAGTCACAAAATAGCAGAGTGAAACCAATACGTTTCAGCTGCTGACAAAGCTGTTTGAAATTTTATTGTGCATATAAATGCATATTTTGCGTTTTTGGTTTTAGGCATATTTCTTCCATTTAATATTTTTAGATGCATATTTTAAGTAATTTTTCATTTTATCAATATTTTTGTCAACGTTTTTATTTATTTATTTATACAACCAAAATAACGTTGATTTAAAATAATTTTAAATTTTGATCATAATATTAATATGGTTACTGATTTCACAGACGCGTGTTTTTCCCAGAAACACATCCGAGAGTGCCGATTAGATTGATTGTAATATTTTATTTATAGACAGTAAGATAATATTGTTCAGCACAAAATATCGATACGGGCCACGGGGACGCCTATCGCCGACGTCGGACATATTCATATTTCAGTAATCGCTCAGCCAAGGTTGACCATCGACCATATACGTCCAAACGCGTTCATTTACTTATTTATTATACAAAATGCCCAGTTAAAGTGTCTTTATCTTCACAAACAATTATGTGTCTGAATTCGGTCCTGAAGGTTCTCAACAGACGGTAAAATACTTTATTAAAATTGTGATATCAAGTGTGAAGTGCTAAAGGTTTATGTCCCACAACATTTGACCAGGAAACATAAGAAATTAGTTGCCTGAGAGAAAAATGTAAAGAAAAAGCTCAACAGATTTTCTAACTGATACTAAAATCGTGCTTCAATAAAATTTGTGTTCCGCGATAAGATCGCCAATATACCGTTAAATAAATTAAATAATGAATCTTTTAAATCATTTTTAGTAAAATATACGGCAAAATACCAGCCGTGAAACATTACGAAAAGGCTACGTAGAGAATATTGATGAAAATTATAAAATTAGGAATGCTAATGATCAAAAATCTTGTGTCCATCGATGAGACAACGATCTTTAGACGCTTTCGCAAACGCGTATTATGGTATCTCGAAACGGATACCTAGGAAAAACATTTTTATTAAACTCTGAAGTACTGCCTAAGTTATAACTCGACTATTGCAAAATTATTTATCGACTCGATGCATATTTTGTGTTCGAGGAGCGCGACATAACGACGTCTTGTTATATTTAAGGATGCGGCTCCTATGGTAAAAGTGGATGCTACTGTATTGTTCAAAGTTTTCCATGTAACGTGTTGTTCGGCGGGTTTCATCGCATAGCAGAAAAATTCGTGGACACCATTCAAAAGTAGATAAAATAATTCTAATGTAAAAGAATTTTTGGAAAGCATACGTAACTGAACCAGTACAACAGACCGTCCGGACGGACACCCTCCCCACCATCGCACCGATGCTCGCTTATCGAACGCTCTCTTTCCCGCGTGCCGGGCGGACCGTCCTCCCGCCCACCCCATAACGTTATCGCTACCGCTCACGGTACGAGGAAACTTCCTCTGTGGAATTATCATAATATATATATACATATACGTACAATTATTATAATAAACGAGTCCGCACAGCACACGATATTATTACCCGTACGCGCACGTATTACAATGTCTTGTACAGGTCGGAAGGAAGTGGAATCCCGTGTGCGGGTGTGCGTGTGCGGTAGCGCATTCGCCGTGTGGTGTTCCGCTGTGGTTTTGTGACGAACGTTACAAAATCATTATTATTTATTTATATTTTTATATTTATCATTTATTCAGCGTCAATGGCATTTGAGAATAGTTATCAATGTTGTCATATTACTATAAATACCTAGTGTTATTTAGGTATATAGATAAAAATACCGCGTTGGCATTGAAGTTTGTCTTATATAACTATGATCAGCTATTCAGATGCTATTTGAAAACGTACATTTATTCATCTGCAGTTTTTCAAAATAGTTTAATATTTGCTAAATACATTTGAAATGTGACATTTAATAGCATTTTCAAAGCTATCCGTGCATGATTAATTTAAAAAATTGAAATAATTAAAGAATTTTCCTAATTAGTAAGAATAATATAAGATTTTGTTTTTGATCATAAATCACAAATTATTTTTTTTAATTCTTTAATATTATGAAAAACAAATCAGTCATCCAATTATACATGGAAAGTGTATCATAATAATAGCTATTAAACGTAGTTGAATGTTTTTATGTAAAATAAAATAAGAATTTTATCATCATTAAGTTTAAACAATTATAAAAGTTACAATAAATAGATTGTTAATAATACAAAAAAATCCTACACACATAATATTATTCTTCCTCATTTATATAAAAGAATAGGCATTATTTATGTTCCAGTTTTGTGACAACACTATTTATCATTTTTCCATTTTTTTTTTTCACAAGATAGTACCAAATACTCTTACGAGTGATCTATTATAAACAATTTAATTTTATTCGTCATCACAGTTATAATTGTTTTCGCACTCTGTCATAAATAAATACTTACCAGTTGCCGAACTCATAAACTACTATTAATATAATATTTTTAATAATAGTTTTATTAATAGGAAAACACCAACTAACTCAATCATATAAATTGCGTTATCGAAAAATAATAATACTCTTCTTATCGATATGCTAACAACACTTAAATGTGTCTTTTCTAAAATACAACAATGTGTGTTGATTTAAGAATTTAATTTTGAGAAAGCACAAACTACACACGGGCGAAGCCGGATAATTCAGCTGATATTATATTATAATATTGGTTGCTTAGGCTGAACATTAAAATCTTTCGGAGACTATGTGGTCAACTACCAACGAGAAAAATTTAGTAACATCAAAAATTATACAAAATAAATTATCACCTGTAGGCTGTATGTAGTAATTACTAATTACAATTTTGGTGCATATTTTTTAAATATTAAAATTACAGTATAATGTAAGACTTCATTTCATTGCGATTTGTAAGTTGTGCATGGTAGCAAAGCGTGAGCGATAAGCGTTTCTCCGACAATGACAAGTTCAGCCAATCCCAGAATTCTCCATGATTGTCTACTCGGATCTATTAACAAAAACAATAAAGACGTTAAAATAATTACCTACTGTTTATTATCACCAAAACGACACGGAAATGACAAACATAACTTTTACCATAAGTACCTATTATTAATTATTACTTAGTACTTGCTATTAAATATTTACTTTGGTCTATCAGTGTATGCATCTATGTACACTGTACAGTAATATAGATTATTCACATGGCCGTAAGCCCGTAAACATACCACCAACGCTCATCCACTCTGGTAGGTTGTAGGTATACTGATCCACTCGGAGAGACGACGATAAGTAGACCAAATTTATCTTCGATGACCAAATGGTTGGGAAACCATTGTTTGGACGAAAGAATACCTAAAAATTCCTGACGACTGTGACACCAGCCGCCAACCATCTGCCAATGGAGTATACAAAAACATAATAATAATATATTATATTGTATGGCATGTATACGGTCGGTGTTCAGTGTAGTCCAATTGGGATTAAAATCGCAGATTTATTGTTTTTCGCATTCAGTGGGGAGTTGATGCATAAGAAGCATTCAAAAACGCGCGTATGTGTGGTCCGACCTAAATCAATATCGAAGTATCGAACAATGTATTAACTATTAGTTGAAAATGATCGTTGCTAAAGGAAAAAATGTTTATTATACAGGTATAGCAAAAGTCGGTTCCTCAATTTACACAACAAATAAAATATTTTATTTATATTTATTAATTACAAAGAATCACTTCTTTATGTTTGAACTGATCATCATTTCGATGCAACTGCGGCAACAAGAGCTCACAAAACGGCATATGTGGCGCAGTTTTTCGATAACAAGACACAGCGGGAACCGACTTATGCCGCTCTCTGTATACCTACTCTATATAGATACACAGTACATACTGGAATTATATGAACACAATAATAACCGCCAATCAACTCATTTTTCAAGAGTGAAAAAACTCATTAAAAGTGACCGATGTGTATACACCTATAATATATTATGATGATGGCCAACGTGAAATCATTAGAAATGTTTTAGAACCAATAAATGCATACCGACTACCGAATAATAATTGTGATATGTACATTCGACGAAGACTTACCATATTACACGAAATTATATTTTAATTCGTGTATAAATTCTTCAAATTTTACATTGTTAACCGTTTTCCGTTGCAATATCTGGTGTCGAGTTTTGATTTTAAAGCGAATTGATCTATTATCAAACATTTAGGTAAGAACATTGTCTGTGTCCTTTCGTTGGTTTTTTACGATATTTTGGTTTTTAAGTGAGTTGTAACTTATGACTTTATAAGTATGAAAAATATAAATATTTGAAAATGACAAAATAATTCGCTTAAAAAATAAAACATCGGTAAAAACCAACGAGAGAACCCGAGAACACAGATAATGTTCTAATCTAAAAATTTGATAATAGATCAATTCAGTCAAAAATAAAAACTAAAAGCTTACCATTGAAACTGGTAAACGAAAATTTACCATGTCGTACGTGTGTAAGACGGAGACAACATATGCGGATGTGATGTCCTCTCAAAGATTAAAACAGTTTGTGTGCATTATGAAAAATCAAATTGTATTATCATGAATGCTAATTAGTTATTGATGATTCTATTAAAATAAATAAATTTAAGTTTAAATAATAATTGCAAGACCTTTGATAAGATACAATGATAATTTGATTTTATATTTTCTCTTTTACCATTAACATTGTTTTAATTGAAAGTTGATTATATTTTTTCTTTAATGTAATTAATAAATTATTTATAACCGATTATGCAAATCAAATGCCAAAAGTTCTCTAATAACATAATAATATAAATATAAATTATAATATGACACTATGATAATAATTAAAATAAAATTCATAGTAAATAATTAAAATATTTTATTGCACCAAATGTTGAACCAATGAGAAAACAATATTTTTGTATGGGTTTTACTTTTACGTGATGTGCAGATTGTTATGGTAATATGCGTCTCGGAATGAGACTTCAATAATATTGGAATGATAAAATAATAAGTTGAATAATTGACCGACGAAATCTAATTTAAAATTATTTTCTCGACTAGGTGACGATTATTTTTGTCTAATACGTTTTTCGTATTTTTGAATCGACCATTTATTATTTTGTCAATTGCAAACTGTAAGTTTAGCCAATTAATAACTAAATCACTAATTAGTAAATTACTGGTGTAGTATAACAGTTAACCATTGCGTTTGCCGTGTGATATTTCGCGAAAAAAGTGCGATATGGCTCCAAGACGTCCATTTAAATTTAACTACGAAACATTTATAAGTGAATTCAAATTCTTTTATTAAAAATGTTAGAGCAGATACCTAATGGCTATGACGTTTATTTAACAATTTGTTCAAGTTCTTTTTCGATAAACCATGATGGGCGATCTGATATTAGTGATATTACTATACAATAGGAAAGGGAATTGGAATCGCTTACACACACACGTCTGATGTCATATTATTCATATTATATTTTATAGAAAATCTATTATTGAATAAATGATGGGTATGCAACAATGCGAGGTTCGGGGAACATTTTACAGAATATTCTCGACAGTCGGCGTAGACAAAAATATACATGAATAATAATTCTCGGTTTGTTATTAAGTCGATTGCTGAAACACCCGAAATAAGCTGTGTTATTTTTAGTTTACCAACAAATAGCAATTATATATAAAAATAATACCATCAAAAAATGTAATAAATAATAATATAATTTAATTTCATCATTGACTTTTAATTTTTTTATTGTTAGTTTTTTAAAAATATACCCAAAACGTTTTACAATTGAGAATGTAAGCAATGTATACACTGCTTATAATATGCACACCACGCGTCCACGCCACTATAAAATAAAATGTCTTTTTCGTTTAAATCATTTTCTTTGGAATTTGAATAAAAAATGTCTATGAAAATTATTGTGCATAATATTATGTTATGTGTAGCTATTCGATAATTTTAAATTGCTGTAAGTACAACATAAAATGCGAACCTATTTCATTTTCAAGTGGTAGCTATTAAAATTGAAAATTTTACGAATTATTAATTAAAAGTAATCGTGTTTTTTTGACGAACTGTGTCAAAATTTGAACATTTAAACTTTTTTTATCGAGAAAAAATGTTTGCCTCTAAATTCAAAATTCAAAAAATGCGTCACTGCAGTATTTACCTCTAAGGAACACAATTTTCCCCACAAATTCGAATTATTCGATTTGTTTTTTATTGTAGGTACCTCTACGGCTCTACCTAGTACCATTGAGTATATTTATATATTTATATACTAAATATACTCAATGCTAGTACTTATGTGCTAAATGCATATGATCAGCGAAAAACTGCTCAACCATAATAATATAATAAATTGGTTTTAATTAATGATTTAAGAGGATCTTTACGCAAGCATTGTTATACAAGGGATTTAATTTGTTTATTTACACTTTTCATCCAGAAAATAGAGAACGCATTTGAGCTAATTTTAAAACAATTCACTCGTATCTAATTTGATCTTATATTTTTACGATTTG
The DNA here is from genome assembly GCF_002803265.2 of Melanaphis sacchari. Lineage (NCBI taxonomy): Eukaryota > Metazoa > Arthropoda > Insecta > Hemiptera > Aphididae > Melanaphis > Melanaphis sacchari. The sequence goes on from NW_020270535.1 coordinate 371,485, forward strand.
TTGACGCCAATGTATCACTAACATTTTCTATTGAGTATATTATATAATGTGAAATAAAACGATTATTTCATAATTGAATGATGTATACAAATAATGGTTTTAAAAAAGATTGAAGACTATAACTACCTAATAGATGATATTTGAAATTTCCGTCGGCGAAACGGATGGTGGCGAGTCGAGTTACAGCGGAAAGAACGGGTACGCACTAGAGCGCTTATTCTTTATTTCATGTTTCAAGGACATGTGACCAGTTGCGCACTCGCGCAATGCGCATCCAAAATCCAAAACAACTTCTTCTACTATAAAGCTCGCCAGTCGCCATGTAATAGATGAACGGAAGATTGGAAAACCAATCGGAACTCAGAAGCCGACTGTGCGTAATGGATGCAAACTGCAAAGTCGCCTGCTGCCCGATCAATGATCATAGACCATAGTGAATAGTGATCAAACACTTCACTCGTTCACTCTTCAGTTCAAACGTTTCAGTACTTACGTAGTTACGTCGCCGTCGCGGTGAGTGTTGAGAGAAGAAACTGACAAAAACGCCTATCTTGGACAACAGGGATATATTTATATGGTATAACATTCCATTCCAGTCATTCACTCTTCGACAGTTGACAGTTGTCATTCAAATATTCAACGTTGTTATTACAAGTACCTACTTGATAGTATATATTACTGAATGGTATATTTTCTGTCTGTGGACTGTGACTTGTAAGTATTGTAATTTTTAATTTATTTTAAAAAATTTATTAAATAAATAATTGTCGTGTGTTGCTTTTAATAAATCATAATTTGTTAGGGGCTGCGAGCTTTGAATTTTATCTATCGTCAATACATCTAATGACTATTCGATAAGAACTTTTATTATTCTTAAATTTAGTTTTTTTTAAACCATTCTTTGTTTTCTAAAAACTTTAAGCTCATACAGTTATATAGTGGAGTACCTAGGTATATCAAATGTCATGTAAATTATAACATTATGTTTATATATAAGATAACCGGATGAACTTATTATATAAGGACAATACTTGTTTTTGGATATAGGTCCTGTCCCAAGGAAATGGCTGAATTACATAAAAATGTACTCCTTTTAAATTATGTATTGATTACATAACAATATTAAAACTTTTTTTAAATTCATCAATTGATAACACTTACTTCTTAATTCCTATCAAAAGTTGTAATAAAAATTAGAAACTAAAAAAATTATTAAAATCGAATAATAATCCAAATTGCAGTAGTAATATATAAATATTTTGTTGTTGATTATAAATAAAATTTAATATCTATGATAGCTAATATTGTTTCAAGATAATTATAATATTTAATTTGTATTATTCTATTTGACTATGATAGTAACTTTATATTAATAATTATTAAAATAATAAATAATTTAAATATTTTATCGCAATTCCATTTTAACCACATTCTAAGTGCTTATTGATGAAATTTAAATATATATTATGTTAGGTACTTAATTATATTTACAAATAAGTAATTTAATTTATAATAATAATTGTCCATATTTATATTATCATGGTAATCACCATTAGAGCTTTGAGCTTCTCATATTAGTAAAGCATTAGGAACAAAACCTTCTACTCCAACATGAACAATTATTAAACGTTTTCCTTTATTTAAACTCTATTTCACTGTATTGTATTCGTCGACGGAACTCCATGATTTATTAACAAAATGTGATGATAATATATATAACTTTCATCAGTATACACTATTTTAAATTCTACCTTGCTGCTACGAAACTTAAGTATTCTATTCTTTTTAAATGTATATGTAAACACAATACAAGTAACTAATAATATTTATTACAGATAATAAAATATAAAAATTCCTAAGAAAATTTTATATCATACAATAACGTGTGAAGAAAATTGATTTATTTAAAACAATATTTTTAAGAACAAATCCTAAAATAAAACACAAACGTACACTAAAGTTATTACACTGAAAGATATTTATATTTAAGTATCGTGTAAACGAAATGTTTAGTATTTTTAGTTTTGTGTTTTATATAATGTACATAGTAAAAAACTAAAAACTGTTTGCAGATAGATGTTAGTTCATAAATATTTGTCTTATAAAAACTAAAATATATTAATAGCCTATCACCATATCACGTATTTACTTGTAAAACTTATCATGAACATGATTTATGGGGAAATATAAATTATTTTATATAATATATGTATTATTTCAGATAACCGCGTATAGTGAAAGAATAAACGGCTGGTTTATCTTTATTTTTCAATAAATTATACTCGACGACAATAATTATAACTTGTCCGTTTCTATTATTCGTATTTTAATAAATTATATTTTATAATACTACAGACAAAAATATCTATAAAATCAGGGAAATAACACTAATCACGACAAGCAACAGTAACGTGAAAACCTTAATATAAATTAATGAGTATATTTTATCTTTTATCCATATTTAAAACAGAATACAGAATAATAATTTTATTTATAGTCTTTTCACAATAATATTATATATTTATAGCCCGTGATGTTATTTTGTGTACAACTGTGCCTGAGACAAATAGAATAAAAATGAAATATTTTTGGACAGATCTAGCTAATTTTCACAAAATTTATCTTATATGAATTTATCTAGAAAAGTCCTAACACTGGCTGCGGGCGATACGGCAACGGCACGGTAAACTGGCCGAGGCATTGAACGTGATAAAAACGTTTTTAGTCTTCTCAAAATCGAAAAGCTGCATTCAGCTGTAACGGTGGATACTGATAATATAGCTAGTATTTATAGTAATTGATACATGCTTGGGTGCGTCAAATTTTCACAGACACTTTAAGCCTCTATAGCAGTTGTGGGTTTTGAGTTGTCTTCAATATTCTTCCATTTAGTTTGCCAAATTTCGTACTCTGCTTCTATAATATCATTCAGCCCAGGTAAATCATTTTCATGAAATTCATCAGCATTTTTACATATTATGACAATGGTTTTTAACTACAAAACACGTTAAGACATATTGTAATAAAATTCTAGTTTCGTTGTGAGGTATAAATCTTACATTTAATGCCATAATCAAATCGTCTAAGTGCGGTATAAAAATAGATTTTTTGTTAACAATATTCTTCAGTGTTGTTAGATGGTACATTGTTATTTGTTTCAATTTCTTTAACTGCTACAAATACGAGGTATTTTTGGTTCAGAATTTAACTTTCCAGCGACATCTTTGGCTTCTTTATAAATATTTTTAAATTTAAAATCAACGTTTTCTCTAATGGTAATGAAACACAAAACCTACATCGGTAACTCGATTAAGAGTATCAATATTTTTGCCTTGTAAATATTTCGATAATAAGTATAACTTAATAATTTACTAGACACACATTTATGCATTAAACAATTAAAGTCACAAATACAATGTTGAAGACTTAAAGCTCTCTTTTTGGAGAATCAGAACCAGAACATTCGTTCGTTTTGCACTTTTTCTAATGCAGCAACAACAAATTCTACAAATTCGGTTGATACTTTTAATTTACTATGAAAATGCAGCAATGATTGTTGAGTTCTTTTCATCAGGATTAGGTATACTTTTGCGGAAGTAATGCGCGAGCAGTCCCCGTGACGTCGTCGGTGCAAAAACTGAAAAAGAAAAAGGTATATTCTAATTTTATTTAACCAATAAATATAAACAACACATGTCACGCTCAACTGTCCTAGTATGTACGTGCGATATTAAACGCTTATTTATTGGACAATGAACTTTAATAGTGACTAAAACTATACGACGAAAATCGATCACCGTGTATCACTCGTCGCTTCGCTTTTGGAACTTTTCGGCGATAATAAAGTCAACAGACGTGTGGTGTTGTCATTGTGTTATGTACCGATTCGTGTGTGCGTATTGCATAACTATTTACTTTAAGAGTAATAATAAGGTCGTCACATCATGATATTTTTTTACCGAATAATTTTTTTGTGCGTCCCGGAATGATACTTCAATAATATTGCAATGATAAAATAAAAAGTTGAATAATTGACCGACAAAATCTAATTTTACAATTATTTTCTCGACTAGGTGACCATTATTTTTGTCTAATACGTTACGTTCTTCGTATTTCCGTTCCGTCACGAATTCACAATAGTTTTAGTTATCACTAAATGGATCGACCATTTGTTATATTATATTATAATATTTTGACAGCTGTAGGCTTAGCGAACTAATCAGTAATTACTGGTGTAGTAAGTGTTGACAACTGCGTTTGCCGTGCAGTATTTCGTGAAAAAAGTGCGACATGACTCTAAAACTACTATAAGTAGATAACGGCTGTGACGTATATTGTACAATTTGTTCAAGTTGGTTCTTTTTCTATTAGCTATGATAGGCAATCTAATATTAATGATCATTGATCATCAAAAACAAAAAAAACATAGAACATGTAAACATGATATTATGCAAGCAATTGAGTGAGTGGACTTACCTCGCGATTAGCACAAATAATTTTGTGCGGAAAAGGTATTCACCCCCTCCCACAACCTACACACACACACTCCATAATATGCCAGTGAAATTTTTAAATCTTTAAAATTAATAAAGAAGAAATTTTAAGACAAAAAAAAATTAAAATAATGATATTACCTACATTACCTATCATGATATTTTTACTTGATTTTAAATTATATTATTTTTTTATATTAGATTTAACAATTATTTATTTAATTAAATAATTTAAATAATTAACAGCTCAGTATTTATATAAATTATTTTATTATTCCTTTTTTCTTATAACTTAAATTCAATTCTAAGTGTTCTAACACGGTAACCATTTTCAACATATTTCAAAAGGTTTTAAAATGTCAGTTAATGAAATGAACGATTTACAAACTGCATGTGAAAATGATTTAAAACCAACTGTAGAATTCAAAAATTCTGAACTAAAAAATTTTATAAATTGCACTCACTCTGTTCAACTACTTGAAGACTTAAAATTATTACGCGAGTGAGTTGGGATTGATTTTAGTTGCTTATAAAATAGTATTAATAATACATTTTTTGTTTTTAGTAATGGAGATTTATGCGATATTAAACTGAAAGCAAATGATGGTATAATAATATTTGGACATAGAAACGTTCTAGTAGCAGCTAGTAAATATTTTCGTGAAATTTTAGAATGTTTTGATAGAAACAAAAGTCTTATTAATATAAAGAAGTTGGATTCCACTGTATTAAAAATATTATTAGATTATATTTATACTGGAAATATTGAAGTCTCCGATAAAAATGTTTATGTATAATTGTTTGAATTGTTGCTTTGTGTAAAAATGATTAAAATCCATTATTATTTACTTAAGGTTTTATTACCAGCAGCTAATCTTCTACAGTTGGACTATGTGAGTAGTGTGTGTGCTGATTGTTTAAAAACATATCTGGATGCTTCAAATTGTCTTAGCATTAAAGAATTTGCTAAATTACATAACTCTACGGAATTGTTGTCAAGTTCTGAAGCATTCATTAATAAACATTTTTTGTAAGATGTAAAAATAATCTAAATATATCCATTGTTCATTGATACATTTATAATATAAATTATGATTATTATTTTCAGACAAGTGGTTAAATCCGACGAGTTCATATCTTTAACTCATGAAAAAGTGATTGAATTGATATCCTGTAATGATATTGCTGTTCCTTGTGAAGAAAAAGTAAGCTAACTAAAATTGATAATTGCTATATAGGTACTTATGTCTAATATGTTGTTTAGAAAATAAACTTAACACAAAAATTTAATATAAAATAATCTAATGTGTACAGAGACTTGAATTGAGCATAACGGAATCTTATGTTTTATAAAAAAAAAAAAATTAAATAATGGGTGGATAATAGGTATTTATATAAATGTATGCACAGTTCTAGAAAACTATATGCTTTGTCACGATAGCTGTTACCACGTATTCAATGCTTATACTTCTACCACTCTACCCTTTGACTGTCATATAGTATGCTATCTGCATCCGCTGTATGATGTGATACACCTGCGACCAGCCAGTTTTTACACAGGCCCAAGTTTATCTTGGATAGATACGTTTTTCTGCGGTGAACACTATCTTTGAGCCTTAAAATTAATGACTTTGAACAAGAGTTCGACATTTTGTAAAAATATCAGCTCAAACGTTCAGTAGATCACTTACTGTGCACCACTACAATTTATAATCAGGTTTGGTTAGGCCAGCCAACATAATATGAAACCACCCCACTGTGTAGATGCTTGTGTTAGTAGTGCAGCGATCCAGTCCGCCACTGCACTCTGTTATAATTTAATTAAATCATATTTATTTATTGTTGTTTAGATATTTGAATGTGTTATAAATTGGGTAAAACATGATTTGGATTTGAGAGAAAATTTTTTGCCACAATTAATGGAACATGTGCGTTTACCATTAGTAGCACCTAATATACTAAAACGTATAATTGAAGAACCTCTTCTTAAAAATAGTCCTAAATGTAAATATTATCATCATAAATATGTGTCCATTTTGAATTACTACTATATCTTTTATTATTATTATAATGTTTTTAGATAATGACATAGTTTCAGAAGCATTGCATTTTCATCTAATTAAGACAGTTCAATATTTCACTATTCCACTAACGATTCGCTGTAATCCTAGACAGTTTGGTAGCTTAAAAAAAGTATAATCCCATTTTGATTAATATGTATTTAATATCTTCATAATTATTTTATCCATTTCATTTTTTCAGATTATTCTACTGTTCTGTTATTTTAAAGTTCCTTCTTTAGAATTGATTGCTATATGGTTTGACCCAGTATCTAATCTATTTAAGGCTGCAGGAAAACTGAAAACTGATATAGTGAAATATAATATAGACAAGAAGTTAGGCGTGATGAGAGAACAATTTGTTTTTGCTATGGGAGATAATGGAGAAAATCTCTTTCAATCTGTTAATATGCTTGATGTATTTTCGCCATCATTTTGTTGGAAACCGATGGCTGATATGTTAGTTTATCGAAAAAACCCTGGAGTTGGTATAATAAAGGATAGTATATATGCTGTAAGTTATACCAATATCTCACTTCTTTCATACTTTTAGTATATTTTATTGATTTATATTTTAGATTGGTGGATTTAATATTCATCATGGGCCGTTAGGTAGTGTAGAAGTTTTTGATGTGAGTATTCAAAAATGGAAAATGGTATCTAGTATGAATACTGAAAGAGCTAATTTTGGTGTTGGTGTACTCAATGATCATTTATACGTGGTGAATAATTTTTTTATTTTTCTATTTCAATTTTGTATTTATTTAATTTAATTTGTGTAGGTTGGAGGTATTAATGGTAATTATTATTTGAAATCTGTTGAATATTATGATCCCACACTTGACACATGGACACCAGTTGGAAAATTGTTAAAATGTTATGGTGAAGTTGGTGTAGGAGTCTTGAACGGTGTTATGTATGCTATAGGTGGTAGTGACTATCTTAAAAGTGTAGAAGCTTATAGACCAAGTGATGGAGTGTGGTTTTCTATTCCGGATATGATTGAAGGCCGAATTCATCCTGGTAATTATAATATTTTTTATTTTTTTTTTAAATAATCGTAAAAAATATTGAATTTAAATAATATTTTTATACAGGAGTGGTCGTATTAAATGGTTTATTATATGTTTTTGGAGGAAACAGTGAATTTAGTAGACATTCTAGAGAAGTGTACGATCCTTACACCAATACCTGGTCCATTGATTATTGGTTCCAAGATAAAGATTACACCTCCGTTTGTAGTGCAGTAGTTACTAAGACACCGCCAGATTTGATAGCTAACTAAAATTTATTTATTCTATCATTTTTTGTTTCTGTTAAAAATTTTTGCATATTAAAATCAAGTAATTAAGCTCTAAAATAAATTAACATTGTATCAACCAAATGGTCCAAATATTATATTATTACTATTCATATTTTACTTCTTGTGACTAATATACTGTAAAGAATTGCTATATACTTATCCCGTTGTCCAGTTTTAAGTCATTTGCCTGTTAAATATGCTAAAATTCCAGTTTTAAACTTTTATTTATTTTATCGTCTTAATAAAACATTTAGAGTAAAGTTCATACTTCAATTTTAAAATTAATCAACCATCTACATATTTTTAATTAATATTCTTATGAAAAGTGAATTTATTTACGTAATTTTACTAGTTTTTATACAAATTATGTAGCCTATTTCTAAAATGGTTTATAATATTTTCTATGAAATAAGTCATATTTTATTTGACTTATTTTCATGTTTTATTCTAAAAATGGATTTTTACATGATTTATATTTAATTTTTTTTAAATTTTTGTTCATACTTCAATATTTTGTTTAAATTACTTTAAACTCAAATACTTATTTATTATATAATTTAGTGTGTTATCAAATATGGAAAATAGACAGAATACACTATACAGAACTATTAACTAAATATGATAAGATTATTAAAATATACTTTATTCATGTGATTGTTTATTACATAATTAAATTGATAATTTAATGCATATTTATTGCTTTTTAAAATAATATTAAAATAATGATTTTTTTCTCAAGTGTATTATGCATTATGTTTATTTAACTTCATATATATTTTAAATTTTTAAAGTAAAACCCAAATATCCTCCTACATCTGATGATCGATAACTGACATTAGATATACCTTAGTTTATATTATAAATGTACTTCACCGACCATAGGTAGAGTCCTATTACTATTTTTACCAATTATTATAAAAATAGAATAATAACGTTCTAGTTTTATGAACAGATAGACATAATTTTTTGACAAAATAAACCTAATGAATGTGTGCATAATATGTAAAATACCTAATTGTGATTTTATTTAACATAGTTCAACATACCCACATATATTTTAATATTTAATTAATTAAAGTTAATATTAATGAGATATTTTGAAATATTCAAATATCCAAAAGGAAAATTGAACTGGGAATGAGAAAAGTTGTCCAACCCGCCAGTAATATATTATGTGAAAATCTTATTTGGCTGTTATCTTAGATTTTTTTTTTAATAAATTCTGAAAATCAATTAAGTAGTTGTTTGTGTTAAATTAATTACAAATTATGCAAAAGTCTGGAATCTTAATCTTTTGATTTTTTTTTTTTTTGAAGTGTTTGCCCATACTAAACAGGGTCTGTTTGGAATTCCAATCAGAATTATAAATCCGCATTATCTGCGTTTTGAAAACGTACAGCATATTATAATACATTTAGTGATCGGCATTCGACAGTTAAAATGTTGTATAATAAGTAATGGTAGATGGTATAAAAATAATAGAGAATTAACCTATTATCAAAAAACTTTAAAGCTCAAGATTTACTAGGTAAAACTAAAATTATTTTTATCATGTTGAGAAGATAAAAATAGAAAGAAATTTGTTTTTGCTTACAATATATTATTTTACTTGATAAGCGAGAACACAACATTATATATATTCATAATACATTAAAAGAACTTCACGTGTTGTCGACGGTCTAAGTTTTCAATCATGTATACTACAATATGCCAAATGTGTGTCTGATTATTCTTATTCTAATATTTCATACTACCTACATCATTAGAATGGATTTGCCTTATTGCCAATCTGTAAGGTAAGGACATTGTCTGTGTCACGGATTTTTTACGGTACTTTAAATTTTAATATTTTTGTATCTATTCATAACTTCTTAAAAAGTAAAACTATATCAAAACATTCGTGATTAAACGGAGCTAGATAATATTCTTATCTAGTGAACTATATTTAATGCACTCATGACAGAATTTATTTTAAATACTTACTCGTAAAATTATTTTTAACATTGAAAAAATTTGTTTAATTCTATATATTTTCATTCTAAGGTATTAATTATTCGTACTATTCTGTATATCTAAGTGTCTACGCGTATCAACTATAATTTCGTCTGGCATCACTTTAATCTGATCGATACAAATATAATTAATTATAAAAATAGAAGTACGACATATTATTATACGATGAATAATATTGTATTTTATGTTTTTAGAATTATAGTTTACTAAATTTTTATTTAATTTTATCCATTCCTTTATAAAAATGACTTAATACCTAAAAAAATTACCCAAAAAGCAAAAGTATTGAAAATACAAAGTAATAGTTACATTTTTTAATTCCTTGATATTTATATAAAATGAACTTTGTTGCTTGGAAAGCAATGTTTTCGTACATTCAGAAAAAAATAAAATTTGCATTTAAATCCGTTTCCTACTTATCACTTATCAGTAATTAAGAGGATATCGTACCGAATGTATGTGTTTGTGTGTGTCTTAAGACTCTTAAGCCGCATTTACATGACTGGTGTACTTGGCCAATAATTGGCTAAATATTTGTCGAAGCAATCGCCTTATTGTCAATCTGAATCTGAAAGGTAAGAACATTATCTAGGTCACTGCGGATTTTTACGGTGTTTCAAATTTTAATATTTTTCGTATCTACTCATAATTTGTTAAGAAATATAACAAAAAATCCATGATAGAACAGAGTTAGATAATTTTCTGATTATATACTAGGGAATGGATTTGTATGTAAATGTATATTTTTATTAAAACAAGATATTTAAGATTCGATAAGAAATGTTCACGATTTAAATTATTCTTATTAAAATGATGCTACTTTTAATTTATATATTTTTAAACATAGGTATTTTATTACTTCATCATTCATACATTTTCCATCCATGTTGCAGTGAGAATAAAAATAGGTATTTATCGGTAAATTGTCAAAAAAAAAAAAAAAATCCATGCTAGGTATCTATATTGATTTCAAAACAATCAAATCAATGGCTGACACCCTTCTAAAAATTTGGAATTATCGCCTTTTGATATTACGCGCTTCAAATATGCTCCAATTACATCGGTTGATGTGGATATGATTATTTAGACGTTTTAAAAATATTTTGAGACCTAATAGACGACATTTAACATTCGATAATTTAAAAGAAATTGTAGCTATTCAATGCAACAAATCATTTTGATAACTTAATAATTATATTTAATGTATTATTTTTTTTTTTTTTTATTAAATTGTTTTCCCACATATTCTGATGTTTTTAATATATATTTTATAAATTATTCTTCCATATTAATGTACATATAGGTATTTCTGTATTTTTATTACGTGTAAATCCGTTCCCTACTTATTTTCATACATTTTATAATTGGTTAATTCATTCTAAATTTACTACAAACAATTATTATATCTGTTAAACCCTTACTTACCATAGATACACTTTTGTAAAACGTTGACAATACATGGTGTCCTCGTAATGCATTATATAGATGTGTTGAGCTGTTAGCTCATATCATTAGAAATGCTTCAATGCTTTATCGTATGTTTTTGTAATATAGCTATTAATGTAATTTATTTTATTATTAGTACCACAGTAGGTTGATATGATTTTTTCCTAAAACATTACATCTATTATATTATTAGTATTTAATTACTATAAAAATATTTATTTAAAATTTAAACCATATAATATTATTGTTATTAACTTTTAGTTTAAAAACACTTTACTGTAAATATCTACCGTAAACTAGCGTGAATAGGTTCATATTATACATCTTAAAATGAATCAATATTCAAATTTTTAAAATGTCATATTGCGTAGGTATCTTTAGTAAAATTCATGGTACCTACCTACGTAAAAGTTTTAAGTCTTCACAAATAGGTTAGGTTTTTGAATTTTAACATGGTAAAACATAATAAACATTACATAATTTATCATTAAAATACGTAATTCTATCCAAATCTGAATTAAAAATAATTGTGTTAGTATATTTTAAGGTATTTTAGTTAAAGTGTAAAATACTAGTGAGGAACATTGTATTCAATGTTTACTATAGAATAAATAGGTACTTATAATTTTCTATAAAATAAATATGAAAACAACTTATGTTTTTGAAATAAATTTAAAAAATTTTAATCTATTTCAATTTTTTTAATGACTTAAAGAAAACAAATTTAAATAAAAAATTTCTTTTGTCTAAAATTTTTCCTTGTATTGAAAATTATAACACGAACTCTTGATGAAAATTTCAAATTTACTTTTATTAATTTTTGAGTTTGAACAAAAATTGTTATAATATGGTTGATAACGTTAATTTCCAATGTAAATATTTTAACTTAAAATGATCTTAAAAAATAATTTAACTTTTTGGTGAAATTTTTTTTTAATAAAGATTGCAAGTCTTATTAAGAAACTTGTATTCAATTTTCAAATCTTTGGTATAAATAGACATTTATAAATATTCATATAACATATAAATATGAATTTCCAACTATTTAATAATTTGTAATTTTTAAGATTTTGAGGAGTTATGTTAAAATTCTATTTAAAATGATTTTTTTAAAAATATTGAGATTATAAATTTTTGACATTTTAAACTGCAAAAATAATTAACTTATTAAGAAACGTATGTTATATTTACAATATATTTTGGTCATTCACTCATTCATAAATATTAAATTCTGAATGGAGCGATGAATGTTTTAATTTTTAAATGATATGTATTTTTTATGTGTATATAGTATAAAATAAACTATACATGTACATAAAAAGTAGTCGATAAAATGCTCCGACTTTTCAATTTTGAGGGTTATTTTGGATAAAAAATTAGATCTAGTTTGTACTTATCAGACATCAAAATTAAAAATTTCCAGTGCTTTCAAAATATTTTGACTTTTTTTTAGTTATTTAGTGGTAAATACTTGAGATATTTTCCATGATTTCTTTTAATTTTTTTTTTATAAATGTCGCTTAAAAATTATTTGTTAGGTAAAATATTAGAAAATTTAATAAAAACTCCTCATGAGTTGATAATTTCTTAATTAAAAAACATCGAAAATAAATTTTCATAATATTTTTTTTAAGCGTTTGTACATTTTGACAAAATTTATAAAACTTCATAAATATATAAATTGTTTTGTAGTTAAAAATTCATAATTTTTTTGTTTTTATACTTAAGATTAAAAATTTAAAACTAAGATTCTCTTAAAGTTTTTTACCCTGTATAAAAAGAAAATATTTCGGAAAGCAAAATTAATTTTTAGGAATATTTGAAGTGACTTATTCACAATAAAAAAAAAAAGTAATTCTATATAGGCACTTGATATTTTCATCATATATTTATATTATCATTTTCTATAGTTTGTATAATTTTCAAAATATTTCGACTTTTTATGATCTATTTTTACACATAACTTATCTTTATATTTTTTTTGTTTTTATAAATGTTAAAAAATTATTTGTTGGGTCAAAGTTTTTGAAATTTAGTACGGTATTTCACGTAAGTAGTTCTTTTATCAGTATACAGTATACAGATATTAGATTACATGGGTTCAATTTTATATATATATATATATGCATTTTAAGTTAGAGGTTTGACGAAATTTATCGAAATTGTAAATTATTTTTTAGCTAAAAATTCATAAAAACTTTTTGTTTTATATCTAAGGTTTGAAAATTTATTATAAAATATACAATTATAATGTACATTAGAGCGGTACTCACTTGTTAACCTTTTTTTTATTCGTAATTTTATAAAAAAAAATTTAATTGTCTCTATTTATCAATATTTATCTCAAAAAGAGTCAAAGTATCTTGAAAATTATATCATAAATAGAAAATTATAATAAAAGCACTTAAGTAAAAATTATTTGTTTTTATTATAATTTTAAAAAACATTAAAACTTGAAACATTTTACTATTATTTTGACTATCATTTTCTTTACGAATTTATGTTTCAAAATACTTATATTAATTTTATACTATTTATAAATAACTTGGGTACTTAAAATGTATTCTTATTTATTTAGGTATTAATTTATTTTTGTTACAAGTAAATTATTCGGCTCGGTAAAACACTGAGGTCTGAACATTAATTATACAACATAGGTTGTTCTTAAGACAGTTTAAAATTACATTGGCACATATTTTTACCAGTATTGAAGTTCATATTTTGAAAATTTGGATTTTTAACGAAAAATAACGATTTATTAAGTTATTGATGACATTATCATAAGGTATATCATACTATACTGTTGCCAGAAATTATTTCAACCTACCGCATAAAGTACTAGTAAGAAAAATAAAATACTAATATAGCAAATAAAATATTTTTATGACCTATTCTTGTAACGTATCAGCAAAATATACTAAATATAGTACCACATATACGCCTTATCAAAATATAGAATGACACCCGATAGTCTTCGCTCGGCGCTCAGAATCATTTTTAATATCCGTGTTATTGTTATTTATTTAAAATTGATTTACATCCATTAGAGACGACATCTGAGCACTCGATGACAAAGTACATACAATGTCTATTAATGCAGCAGTGCAAATTCCTTGATAACTGTATAGGTAAATTCAATCTTAGATAAATATAACACTTAGTTTGTTATTACCTGTTAATGTAGGTAATAAAATACAATACTGAATTATTGATGTTCCGGCAATATGTAATTAATAATTATTATATCTTATAAAATATGACATGAGTTATAGACGTTATAGTAATATGTCAAAATGACACATTTAGTTTATTTTATACTGTCGTGGGTTTTTTGTATTCTTGATTTGATTTTAATGCTTTGTTGTTTATTTTCTAGTTTTTCGTCCATTTGTCAATTCCAAACTTTTTGAAAAAAATACATTTCATTTAATATTGACTCGTAATTTTTACTTATTTGTTAGTTGCTAGTGACTTACTAGTTACTACTTTACTAATTACTACTAGCGTATTGTACTAGTGTACAAATACAAAAAAAAATAAAATGAATTAAACTCTATATCTACGTATCCAGGTACCTAATTAAATTCAATTAAATAAAAGAACATTCGATAAAGAATCGGTCGAAAAATTTACAACAATGCACAGGCATATAAATTTTCCAGATACAGATCATTGGATCCGAGTTTGGAAAACTCGTACATTCTTGTTTAAATTTTATCTCTGAATTATGTACCTATTACATTATTATTTTATCGTCGATCGATAATTTTTTTATTTTCACCGGTTTTACCATAACCTAAAAAATATCGCATTATCATTATCATTTATCACTCACGTGCGAGAAGCCGAGAAATCGTGAATGCGTTAATGTTTACATCATAGTAATGTATTATCAATTATTATTATAATATGTCTGAAAAATGTAAAACACAATATAGCGGTCTGTACGTTTCTCTCGTTTATAAACGTTTTTTGTAAACTTCTCAGCCCAACGTCATAATACGCACTGCCTTCCTCGTCTAAAGATTCTTGCCGGTCAAACGATACCTGCAACCGAACGATGGACGATCAAAGTTCCGATTCGTCTGACGAATACAGTCCTAATGTTAATAAAGAGTAAGTGTACTATCATAAATTCATAATTCATAACTCAAAAATTTCAACCTAAGTGGAATATTCGATTCATACGTAGGCAAGTTAAAAACATTTTTTTCAATCAAATTTAATCTCTTTGCCTCGACGACAGAAACAGTGTTTTCAATTTCAGTTTCTAACTTGTTCGTGTGATTTATTGCCATCATTTTTCAAATTATTGTCTGCACCATAGAGTAATTATATTTTTAATTAACAGCACAATTATTATAAATGTAGTCATTGTTTTTTGTTATTAAATATTGAAGCATTTCTGTTATACACTAAAAAAATAACATCTTGTTAATTTTTATACAATTATTGAGTATGAATCTTATTTTACACATCTAACTCTCACTTACGGCTTTTTTTTTTTTTTACATATTTTATAGAACATTAATTGTAAATGGACTTTTTGGAACTGCTGATGAAAAAAATAATGTTAAAAATACCACTATCTCTCCAGATTTTGGTGATGATATTAATATGGAAGCAGAAGAAGTAGTTGAAACAATAATTGACGAAGTGTAAGCATCTTCTTTTCATGTTATTATTATTTTTTTTTAATATAATGCTTACAACCATTAATTAGTGATATGCATTATTCTTTGAGAATAATTTTGGAATGATATTTAAAAATTAAAATTTATCAAATATTTAAATTAAGTTATAAACTAATTTTTGGTTTGTAACACATCTGTTACTGTATTGATTAATTATTGTGAAATATTAAAAAGTATAAACTAGTTTGATGTGTTTATTATTAATTTGTATTGATATTTGTTTTATTTCCATGTACCTTTTTATATATTTTTAGTTGTAATGAAAATGATTCACATGTTATAAAAACCACCGAAGAAAAGAATTGTGATGATAAAAATGGTGATTGTGTTCAGACAACTGAAAATAATTGTTTTGGTAGTCATATGTTATGGTAAGTCCATAATTAAGCTACTTATATTTTAAGAACATATTGAATAAGCTAAACTTAGATGTATGTACTTGAATACTTGATGTGTTTATTTACTATTTTTAAATTTGATTCAGTTTTTGTAGGTTTTGATTAATTTATATATTTACACATTTTATAAAATTCCATAGTTATTTAGAAAAATGATTTTTTAAAATGTTAAAAACAATTATCAATTGTTTTAGTACTCACATTAAAAACTTAAATATTGGTGGTTTTGTTGATATTTGGTCAAAGTGATAATTTTATTAATTCTCAGGATAGCTATACTAAAGTCTTCCTATTTTTGTTTTTATCTTATTAAATTTTGAAGACTTAATTAAAAATATAACTTCTAAAAAAGTTTTATTTGATACTTAAACATTAATATAATTCATAATTGTAATTGATATTTTAGTTATAAGTTAAATATTGGTGAAAAAGCAAATACATTTGTTGCTTATGTTTATTTACATAGTTATTTGTTATTAATTTGGTGCCTAAGTTATATTTCAAAAATAATGATGCACCTGGTTTGTTGGTGTATGTGACTCTAATCAAGGGTACTAAACCCATGTATTTCAGTTACCACTTATTTTATTGGTAGATACCTATTTAATGAGTATCATGTTTTGTATTCATAAATAGTTAAATTAATTTATACGTATTTTAGTTTTGGTTTTTTGAGGAGGATATACCAAAACAAATATTGATCAGCACTACTGACAATAATTTTAGATTATAATTATCGATTAATTATTGTTAAATAGGTTATTGGTCTTATTGGTCAGAAATTAAATATACATCTATTTGATACATACTGCCTATGTTTATTAAAAATAAATTTAAAATTAACAAACAATTAAAATAAGGTGCAATATTAAACACTATTTAAATTGATTATTTGATTGTAAATTTATTAGTTTTCACTTTTTTCATTAGTGTCATCCAAATAAATAGGTATTTTTTTGCTGTTAAAACTATAATATAGGTTATAATATGAATTTAAAATTATTTTATTATTATGATTTCATTAAATCATCAAGTTTTTTTGTTGGAATACTTAGTTTAGTTTTGTAACATACTCGTAATGTAAGTTGATGTTGTGACTTAGTTGATTTTTTTCATGACTAGGGTTTAAGAAATTTTTTCGAAACAATACATTTCGATTTTTCATTTACTATTTCTTTATTAAACAAAAAACTTTAAGCCTTAGATATTTGAAAAGATAAATTATTACCTTTAATTTTTTAATTGAGTAGGAAGGTTGAATATTTAGGTGGTATATATATTGTATAATATATATACCATATAATATAGTATATTTTGAGTTCTATTATTTTTCTTAAGGATTTAGGTATATATTTTGGGATTTCTAATAATCGAGAGCCACTCCTTGGAAATAGAACTGTTTTGTTTGTTTGTATTAAATCTTTTTGTCTGTTTGAAATAGATTGGCATATATGTGTGCTTAGATACAAGAAAAGTAATTTATACCTTTGTTAATAATTTATAAATGTTCATCATTGAATAAAAATATATGACAAGTAATGAGTATAGCACAGATTTTATTTTGTTAAACCAATAAGTAACAATAAAGGGCATTCGTGTAGCAGGTGATCTACTGCAGTAGAGTGATCTGCGAATTCAAGACGAGTGATTTATGTACAAATTAAAAAAATATTTTTTTTAATAGTATAAAAACACATAATATTTTTTATTACGAGTACGTCATAGTATTATTATACAAATATTCGTCAAATATTAAAAAAGAAAAAATAATTAGCCAAATATAATACTGATTTCAATTACAGTAAACATTTTTAGTATCATTTAAACATTTAAAAAAAGTATCTTGACTATTAACTGATCTCCAATCTCCACCATGCTTCAATCAGATGACGATGTAATAGTTCTGATGTAGTGCCATGCATTTTTCGAAGTATTTTCATTTTAAGATTGACCAAATGCATTCTATTGTCTGGGTGTTGGCTCCT
This sequence comes from Melanaphis sacchari, assembly GCF_002803265.2. Lineage (NCBI taxonomy): Eukaryota > Metazoa > Arthropoda > Insecta > Hemiptera > Aphididae > Melanaphis > Melanaphis sacchari. The sequence goes on from NW_020270535.1 coordinate 389,877, forward strand.
GTTAGCGGGTTGACAAAACGTTCAGAATGGTTTACAGTCAAGTGATTATAACCTTAATTTTGTAAAACTTTATAGGGTTTCCATCCATCTAACACGATTGTTGTTCCTGGAAGTATTTCTTTTTCAATTATTGGAATAAGTGTAGCTCTATTTTGACGTTAAAAAAAAAAAAAAAACGTTTTTCAAGAAATCCATCATGGGGCCAAGTGGGTCAACACATTCCAAAAACCCAAGGTCCTTCTACTCGTTTGCCATAATTTCTATTTCTGGTATTAGGAAGAATATTTTCAGAATCAGAATCTGAATTTGAACTATCGTCGTCCGTTAAATTTGCACTTCTATGATCACCCAGCAAAATCCTGCCTCTATTATATTTCCTTTTTCCTCGTAGTAATGATTCGTCAATTTGAACACATTCATTAGGTCCACCCATAGGTTTCCGATTTTCATAAATACTACAACACACATCAAGGCATAAATTGTACCAATCTACTACTGTTTTATTGAACGTCCAGTGAGCCGACAAACGGTTACTATACTCATGTCTTCTGACCAGTAAAAAACTAACTCTAAAATTTTTCCCAACGACAATTTAGAATTACATTTATTATTCAAATCCGTACAAGTAAAAAATGTATTGTCTTGACGCAGAGACTGGAATGTTTGACATCCTTTTTGAACGCATCTTACTTTGGTACTCAGGTTGTTTACCAGAAGCCAGCCGATTTTTTTTATCACAATTTTTGTTTCGGAATCACATTTTTTACAATTTGGTGCTTCACTGTCATTTGGAAGTAAATTGTGAAGTTGTAAAAAATTTACAGTTGATTTTTCATCGAAAATTATTTTATAAAATTCAGGCGCACGCATTTTAGGTAAACTTCGACCAACGAATAATTTAAAACTAACGGACACGTACTGCTTCACATTTCATCGTACAATATAGAATCTAGATGTCATTAGGTTTTACCACTACTATTCAGTTGTCGATATTGTCGTGTTAGATACAACAAACTACAACCATCGAATTATGATTTTTCCCGACAATTTTACATTTATAAAAATGAAAATAATACGAAATATGCCCAATATGCTAAAAATTGCTTTTCTTGCAAATTCAAACTTGGTATTTAATTTCGCCATTTCATACAACAAATTTATAACTCACCTAGAATAGTCTACGATCACTACAAAAAACATGCAAATGCAAGAAGTCTCGAACCCTAAATATAATATAATAATTGTAGATCACCAACTACACCTAGTATAATACGATAGATCATCTGATACACCCAAAACGATGTAATAGATCACCTGCTACACGAATGCCCAATAAAGAGAAACAGTTGTAATATTTATGTTTATCTACTTGCTTAAATGTTTTTCTAAGCATTTATCAATTTCATTACAGTCACAGTTTCTATCAGCTTTGCCCTAGAAGTAACAATATGTATCATATGTTTCTGTTTCAAAATATTAATGATTTTGGCAGTATATTATTTATGGTATCGGTATACAAATTATGTTAGCAAAAGTTTGTTAATTTAAATTACATGTATAGTCGTTTACTTATTATATTTCATTTAAATTATTATTACTTTAAATTTTTAACAACATTTGGTGCTTAAAAACAAATTTTCGGTTCTACCTGTAATTTATTTCACAAATTTTGAACGTCAATATTACAAAGCAAAAATAATGTATGGATACCGATAATGGTTGTTAACTATGTCACATTTAAAAAAGTGTCACTTGTGCTAAATAACTTTTGATTGGTGATAAACCCTTTAATCACCTTGTGAAATAAATTAATTCAGTATGTTATATTTATAAAGTTTTTTATCAGTTAATAATTTAGGTTTAATTTTTAAATTATTTTAATATTTTTTAAGTTATGTAGTCATAAGTGCGCTATTGTATCCTTTCTCAGACTCATACTCATGGCACAACATACCAAATTTGCATTTAACAGAACCATTCTTTTGTTGTTAGTTTTAATATTAGAGTAAATTGATTTATTATTTAACCTAAAAGTAATAATATTATTTGAGACACGTAATAGGATTCTATTGATATTTTAATTTTAAAATAATCCATGATCATTTTAAAATCATAATATTTTACATAGTTTTAACTTCTTCTAAAATTAAAATATCAATAAAATATTATGAAGCGTTGAATTCAGCTCAGAAAGATATAACAAAAATAAGCACTCTGATATATTTTTAAGTAGGTATGTCTAAATAAAGATAACTTAATTGTTGTTGTATTGTATATATTATTTTTTTTATTTTAGTTCAGATTCAGTTGATTTGGATCACACAGAATTGCCATCTTCATTTGCTACAATATCTAAAAATTATGAAAAAACAAAGTAGGTATTAATTTAAAAAAAATGATAGTAAATATTTGATAGTTTGCTTATCTTTTACATAATCACTATTGTTATGTGTGATACTTATAGCTAGTATTATGTTATCTTAGAATTTTTTTTACCAATATTTTGTATATGGTTATTTTATTAAAAAAGATAACTAGTACCATTGATTATATACTAGTATATAAAAAATTATAAATATATATTTAAGTTTGGTTATTTTATATTCGAAACTAATTTAGAATACCAAAGATATGTAATAGGACGTATATTTTTATTAAATAATATTATAAGTTTTAAACATTTTTTGTAGAGAATATGATGCTTCAAAAGACTCAGTTACAACACAAGAAAATTTAAAAATTTGTGATACATTGCCTGGATCAGATTCTAAGTAATTTGATTAATTTCTCTATATGTATTATCTATCAAAATTATTAATTTTTGTTTTGTTTTAAGGGCTGCTGTCATATTACCCAAAGGCAATTTACCATCAACACTCTCTTTAATTTCTACTAATTACCAAGATTCAAGGTATATATTTTATTTTTATTTAATTAGAATTTGTTTGAAAATATAATATATTTTTGTCAATGTAAATAATCTTTTAGTTAATATCTACATACATTTTATAATCTATAAAAACGATAATGGACAAATAAGATGATCTGGACATGATGCCATCTTGCGATTATTTACAATTTAGAAAATAAGACATTTAGCAACTAAAATATGTGCAAAAAAAAAATTAAAATAGTTTGAGCTATACATCAACGAATTACTATAATAAAATGTATGTATCAATAAAATAATATAAATATAATGATAATTAATAAATAATATATTAAATACATTATCTGTATCATTTAAAATGTAATAAAATTATAACAAATATAATTTATACTATATAAAGAAATAATTAATTATGTAGATGTTAAATTTAAATTTAATATATTAAAATATTTTGGTCTATTCCTCTTGAATAATGAGATAATTTGTTTTAAATTTGAATTGGATATTTCTAGTTATCAAATTATTTTGCACATTCAGCGCTTATTAGATTTTCTTGCTTTATTTTGTTGTACTATTTTTTCAATGCATAGCTCTTCCTAACTTGAAGATATTAATTTCTGAAAAAAAAAATAATAACTTTAAAAATCTATAGGTATTGTAGATTTCAAAGAGTATTATTTAATTATTGATGCTCTTAAATGTTTGATTTGGTTAGATTTCTGAATGTACTAAAAATGAGAATTAAAATCATTTATTCATTTTTATTTTATCTAAGCTCTGTTTCTGTTAATACAATAACATATTTAATAATATCTACCAATGTTGGTTCTATAGTTTTGATGACTAAAATTTTAACTACCATGTTCAATTCTCCTAACTTCAACAAAATGTATTTATACATTTAAGTATTTATATTATTCTAAGTAAATAATTTCTACTTAATCTCATTTTGAAGTATACTAGAGTGGTCCAACTCACATTCCGCAGACTAAATACGATTTGAAACTTTTATTTTTGATCCTTAAAACCCCCTGTTCATATACTCAATAACTTTAAGTAAATTAATCATTATAATTACATATCTATATTTATCTGTTCCTAATGTAATGAAACATATACATTATATTATATACTTGTTATAAAAAATAAAATTTATTTTCCTTTTGACGGCGGTTATTAGCATTTTTTATATAAATGTATAAATTAGCCTGTCAAATACAAAAGGATACACCATCTTTTCTTATATTATTTAAATGATCTATAGGATAATTAATTTATCAATATCTATCGTTATTTCTACAAATTTAAATTAATTTATTGTTCAAAAAAATATAAAACAGATTGTGACAATAAAAATTTTCGAATTAATGGTATGCATATAATATTACATTTGTAGGATATTTCAATGGAATTTATTTGAGTTATCTTGATTTTATTTAAAAATAATTATGTGTTTTGAGTAATAATTACTAAAAACCTTTAACTAATTATTTTTCCAAAAAATTACTTTTATTGATTAAAAATTTAAAAATGTTTTAATAATATTTTATTTTTTATAGCTCTGATGACAGCGATACTAGCTCTGATGATAATTCTAACGACGATGATCAACTGATTGATTCTGATAATGAAAATAGCATCATTTCTGTATCATCTAATACATTTTCAAAGGATGAATATGTTAAGACTAAAGGAGAATTAGATATTAGTGATTTACCACCTATTGAAGATTTAAAAATATCAGTTGATGAAGACAAATGTCAACCAGTTGGATGTATAAAAAATGTTGTTGACACTTTAGGCAAGTATAATTTTAAAATTTGGGATTGCTTACTTTTAATCTATTTTTAAAGTGTAAAACCCTCCTAAAATATCTTGTATATATATATTTTTTTTTTTTCTGTATTACAGTTATCGTTGAAGCATTTTTAAATCAACCTGCACTGGATATTGACTCTGTACTATTTGTAGATCGAGGAAAACGAGCTTTAGGACGAATATTTGATGTTTTTGGACCTGTCACTAAGCCTTACTACGCTATCCGGTTTAATAATTCTAACCACATAAAAACATTTGATATACAAATTAAGGAACCTGTATACTGCGCTCCTCAGACAGAATACGCAAACTATGTTATGGTGTCTCAGCTCATGAAAATGAAAGGAAGTGATGCTTCCTGGAGAGACAATAATGAACCACCTATTGAGTTTTTAGATTATTCTGATGACGAAGCAGAAAAGTTAGCAAAGAAAAATCGCAAACAAAAAAAAACTACACAACCCTCAGGAGAAGGTGATGATAAAGTAAATAGAAAAAAATCGCCTGATCCTCCCAATCAAAGTGTTACTAGAAATAACCCCACACCGAGAAATAAGACACCACGTCCGTCATTCCAGAATTCCAACAATCGGACACAACAAACATACAGCCCTCGTCCTCCCAATTATGGTTATGGTCCTAGACCATTTCCGACCTATGCTCAGCATTTGAGTGCGATGGAATACAGTCAAGCTTATCGTCAACCATACAATCCGTGGTATTATGATCCAATGTATGCACCAAGACATAACTATCCACATCATTCTACTTATAATATGCCACCAGTATATGATTATCGATCTCAACCACCAATGGATCCGAATAATCCAAATAATCAATTTCATTACCCTGACCGTTATAATTAAAACCCTTGCAATTATTATGATTAAAAATGTTTTTTTTTTTATTTCATTTGTTTGTATTGCTTTTGATATATGATTGATCATATCAATTATTTTGATATTTCAAACCACATTGTTGAGGTATTTGGTCATTCGTTCATGACGGGTGGCTGCTGCTTACTCAGTGCTTAGATTTATTATATCTAATACATTTTTGAATAAAAATAAAAATAAAAATTTTCTAATGTATTGTTACTCATCATTTAAGTGTATTTTATTTTTCTATGATATAGATAATATTATCTAAATAAATTGTAGACAAATTTATTGAAATGGACAACTACGATTTAAATCGATACATTAAATACTACTTAACAAGTTCTATGACAAAATATTATCGAGTAGTTTCCTCTCTCTATGCAGTGGCAAAACGAACACGGTGTTTGAGAAGCGGCCGTTTCTCAATTTTTTTTTAAGATTTAAGGATGGGTGGGTGCATAACAAAAGTCACAAACAATAACTAAATATCAGTACTACTAATATAAGTATTTATTACAATTTATGTATAGAAATATATTATGAGTAATGACAGTTGCGGGCAGTAACGGCAGACGGCAGTAACGGAACTAATGAATAAATTCATATTATATTATGCGATTATGCCATAGATAAGTTTGCCATGACTTCAGGTGTTTAAAAAAAAAAAAAAAAAAAACAGTTAATGTGTAAATAATTAATTTCATGTTTTTAACTTTGTTTTTAGTTGACATAATATTACCGTGTTACTACTTGGGTTACTGTTAAAATATGTCAGGTAATAAATAAACTACTATACGAATAAGGAAACTCCCTAGTCTTGTAAAATGTAATTGCCTCGTTATGTTTCGACCGCGTAGGCATCTCACTAAGTGTGTGCTGCGCACGAAGCGATAATGATATTAGATTTCGATCGCATCGTAGACAATATAATTATAAACGCAGATGTCCAGAATAGGTAATACACGTTTGGGGTTGTAAAAACCGTAAAACACTTGGCAAGTGCAAAAAAAAAAAAAAAAAAAAAAACGGAATCCTCCGCATCCGATGTTCACATATTGCGTATTATGCAGAGCGACTGTGTTCACTGTTTGCGACAAAAGCGATAGGGGCGGACGTTACCACGAGCTCAGAGACTGCAGTCGTTGCTCGGTTGCTCGTTACTTCGATTGGCTGACGTGCGATTCTAAAATTATTTATTTACCGTGATCAAAACTCTGTACGTTTGTATTGTTTGATTATCTGGGAGGGAAAACGCCCACTCGCCGGCAATTATGCCACTGATTATATAGGTACTAGAAATGTAGTAAGGTACTTTGGTGTCTATGTGGTTTTTTTTTTGTACTCTTAATCGATAGAGCAAAATACTGGCTGATGCCTCCATAGCTAACTACACACATGTTTTTCATCTCCCAACGCGTTGATAACAAATAATAAGCAGAGATGAAAAAAGAACTAATTCTATTTACGTTTTTTAAACAAATATTTCAACCTTGTACGGTATAAGTTACGTTAAAGGTTTAAAACACAAAATGTAGGTACAAGTAACATTTTTCAATCACTTATAGATTTGAGTTATCCACAGTTGGCAATATAATATGTTTAATTTCTTCACAACGCTCGTAAGCTAATGTATTGTTGGTCTTTAACAAAAACTCATTTATGTATTGGTAAAGGAAAGGATAGACTTATTAGTTATTACGTTTAAGTACTACTAATAGTATTAAAATAAATGATAAAAAATAAAAAAAAAAAAACAACAATTACTGATACAAAGCAATATATTGATGATACAGCTTAGGTTTTGAAAATATTTTAAAAATTTGAAATCAAAATAAAAACCAAAAAAGGAACACAAAAACAAAATAAATATTTATAATAATATAAAATTTTTTAAATTAAACAATATATTTTTTTTAAGCTTAACATTAATATGATGAATTTGTGTTACAAATGTTACGAAAATTGATAATAAAGCGATAATTATAAATTAAGTCAATTAAAGTATGAAGATTTAATAATTATCGTGAAATCAATATGCAAAGGAAATAAAATTAAAAATATAAAACAAACTTGGCTAATTGTGTTATTGCAATAAATACACATCAGGCGTTTGTGGCAGGCATAGACATTGAAAATTATTGTATACATTTATAAATGTTCACAACATAAAAAGTTTAAGCTACCTAGTTCATTTATCAATAGGTTTGCAATACATTTTAACACAATCATAATTCACTTTTTAAATATTAAATAAATATTTTATAATTACAAAATTCTCTAAGCCTCACAAAACAATTATTACAGACAAATATTTACGGTTATGATTTTTGTGCAAAAAAAAAAAAAAAAATTAACGAAAAAAATGAAAAAATAAATAAATATTATGTGGCGTTTATATGAGTGTATATAAATATATAAATGTATATTCCGATTGTAATTATTGAAACAGATAATGAAATAAACGTTATAAATAACATTTTAATATATCTATAACTAATACGATTCTTACATAACGCTACCGAGAATATATATTTATATATTATGTAAATAAAAATAATAATTAAAAATCTTTATAACAAATAAATAGGTATAAAAAAAGTATAATTAATTTCTCACGATAATAATTTGTTAATTAGGGCAGTTTTTACAATTTGGCCGTTATTTAAAAAATAATAGCAAATAAATGTCTACAAACGTAAAAATGGCAATTTATGCCAATGGTCATAAAATTACAATCTAAGTGATGTACAATACAATAAATTAAATAGATGGTCTGAATGTTCATATAAATATGTATATGATTTAGTATTACCCTTCTAGAGTATAATTTGGATACAAACAGACAAGGATGAATGGCAACAGACAATATAAGATAAAACTAAATTTAAGTGCATAATATTGTCTAATCTACTCGCACCAACAATTTTCTTAGTTTATTTTATGCACAATGTAAAATTCATGATCACATTAACGGTATAAAGTAATTTTAATATATTTTTATCACAAATAATTATTTATATATACGAGTTTCAGATACCGTATTAGCAGCCACGTTACAAAAATAAATTTAAATGCATAGTAAAGTTAATCTTTCCAATAACAATTTAAAAAAAAAAAAACCATACATTTCAGATTTTTTTTAAGCTAAAGAGAATGATAAATATTTAAAAATGTTGACGTTAGAAATGTACAAAAAGTACAAGATGCAATAATTACAATAATATGATTTTAGGAAAAACATATAAGGAATTCAAATAAATACTAACTTATAAAAAAAAGAACTGAATTTTTTTTTTTTTTTTTTTTGTTAAATTTGACACCTATTGTTCTTAGTTAGACCCGTAATTTAATTATTATTAATTTTAAAATTAACTGATCAATTAACTGGATTATGTACTATATTAACTAGTAATAACTCGGTAATCTGTTCTCACAGTCATTCATAAATTGGACATAAATTAATACTGAAACACTATCTAACTTATAAAAAAATAAAAATGAATTAAGATGATAAAAATAAAATTTATGTTACCAAAACGCACTGAATAAGTTGTTAGAAATTAAAATTTAATACATGTAATTGTGTATTGGTACATTGTATTTTCAGAATATTTTCAAATTACTTCAAGCATATCTATATATTTTTTAATAAATATAGAAATAAATGTTAATGTTTCAAATTTAGGTAACAATAATTTTATAGCAAAAAAAAAAAAAAAAATAAATAAATAAAAATATATTCATCGTAGTAATAGATTAATTTGTTGAAATAGGGCCAAATCTATGACATTAAAAATAAATAGGATTACTCTTATTTACTAGTTACTAATTGCATCGATCTAATGCACTTGATTAAATAAATATCTATTAACTTAACAAAAATGAATAAACACTGGTGGGTGTCAAGATTGTAATGGTTTAGTCTGTTGAGTCCAAAATGATTAAAAGATGATTGAATGACTAAATGAGCTACAGACTATTTTTAGTGCTGGTTGACCAAAGCGTGTTTGCCAAAGCGTTTGTCTGCGTATTCTAAAAGAGAAAATTTCAATTAAATTAAATATATTAAATGTTGTTAACTTAAATTTATTCAAAAACTTATGTAGTAAATGTCTTAATACTAAATTAAATAATATGTAAAACAATATGCTTACATAGTTATTAAGCTGGAATACTCTTCTTTTTTTCTTTCTTCTTTTTAAGGAATGATGGTGTTCTAATTCCTTTCTTCTTCTTTTTCTTATCCTTGTGTGAAGAATCCTCGGTGGACATTTCTTTAGTAGGTGACCCCTATTAAATATTTAAACAAAATTGTTTATATTACTTTAAATTATTTGTTCAGATAAATAAAATGAAAATATTTGTATTACCTCTTTACTACTTGAAAATGTGCTTTGATGAGCATCTGATTGATCTCCATTGTATGTATTCTCTCCTATAAATCATACAATCATAATTCAATAGAAAAAAATGTCTGAGTTTTAGTAATTCTGATGAAAAATTGTATTTATTTAATTACTAATGATAACAATCAGAGAAAATATATAAAATTAAGGTGTTTATTACAACTTTCCTGCCTGCAACATTATCATGCATATTATTATCTTTTTATATTTAAGTAAGTTTTGATTTTTAATTGTTGAGTTTAGTAGGTTCCTTGCTTTTATAAGTACAATACTATGTGTTGTGTATATAACTAAAACCATACAAGTTATAACACTAAAATTCTGTAAACAAAAAATAAAAAAATTCTCCACTAGAAATATGTCAAAGAAATAAACTAATCTAAAAATGACTGCGATAGAACATACTTGTAAGAATTAAGAATAACTTAATAATATCAAAAGATAACCTTTCTGTATTCCAGTTCTGTAAAATAACTATTAAACATCAAACAAATAACTAAACTGCAGGACCACCTGGCTGAGTATCTCAATTCTGATCCAAAACTTCAACAACTCAAACTAATAAATATAAATATATCAAAAGTCAAACATGAAATACTTAATGTGTGATAATTTTATTATCTTATTGATTGCTGTGTAAACCTAAAATAGATTTTTCATGATCATTTATAGTTAGTATAAAATATGAAACGAAAACACAACATAATAAAATAATTAAGTAATTTTAATATTCAAATTTTCAAACTGTTCTTATCTACAAAGTATGTTCAACTATTAAAAAGAAAGTTTCAATTGCTGAAAATTGATTTATATAAAAATTATATAAAAATAATTAATTAACAAAAAATAATAATAAAAACAATTTTAAATCACAATAAAATATAATGAGTTTTTTTTTTTATAAATACATAGCAATAAATTTAAAGGAAAAAGTTAATTTTAAAACTGATTATCCATAATCCAATAACATTAATTATGATAAGTGGTTATGGAACATTAAAACAGGTTTCCAAAGTGCAGATATTAAAATTCTACAGCATCAAATTTTAGTATTATATCAATATAATCATCAATATCCAAACATTTACAAGACTTTGAAACAGAAGAATTTAACTTGCGTTTACTTGTCAAGTGTTCACTATTTTCACAAACTTCTTGAATGTTTATCTTATTAGCAGTAGATGGTAATGTAATCCACATAGGTTTAATAGTAGTTTCTGTACAATTACTTATGTCAAACTCGTCTTGTACTAATTATTGAATACATAAATTTAAATTTAAATTAAAGACATATACTAATAAGTAGTACATACATTTTGAAAATAATAAAAATTGAAAGAGAAAATTAATTTTGATAATATTCTATATCATTTTGAATTCTAATCCTACATAAAAACATCAGCTTAAATATATCCAAATTAAGATAGCCTACACACCGAGTGGTACTAGCAAACCTTTTTAATAAATTAACTTAATAAAATTATTTATTTTAATAGTTATCAAACACATGAGAACACTTCAATTTCAAATAAATTAAATTGAAGATGTATTTAATAACACATTTGATAACTATAGATATTGAAAGAAACACACTTACGAATGATTCACTTACGTAATAATCATACCACTTAAAACCATTATTCATAAATTTGATGATGTAATGATTAAAAATAATATACTTGAAATATATAAGAAAAAAATCTATTAACTAAATTTTTTTTATCATTTGTATTAAGTGGACTACCTTATACTGGATATTCTATTGTGAAACTAAATTAACATACCTTCACTTAGAACAAATTCAGCTTGGTCAGGTTTCAGCACCGATTTTCTTTCTACTTGTAATACTCTGGCTTCTGAAAAATGATTTTCATCACAATGAATTTATATTTTGAATTAAACTTATATTTTATCTGTTTATAATACCTGCTCTACTATCATCTTCAGTTTCACTGATAATAAATGCTTCAGTTTGTCTAGCTGGCGAAAAGTGAACATTATCCATTTGATCTTTAATATCCATTATTTGATCCTTATCTATGAGTTATAAAAATAGCAATAAATGAGTTTTACATAAATTGCTTAAATACTAAGACTGTAATTAAATTAAATATTAACCAATTGTACTCCGTTCAACAGCATTTTTATAGTATTCTATTTCTTCATCAGTAACAGCATCAAATGGGTTCTTTGCATAAGGCGTTTTATAAACAGTTGCATTATGTTGAAAGTTACGTTGTATTATTCCTTTAGATGCAGCACCCACCAAAATAACTTGATCACTATTTGAGTTTAAGTTAGCATCCTAAGTTACAAACAATGTTAGTTGAAAGTATTTTATTTAATTTAACCTAATGTATATTAAATATAATTAATACTTGTAATTTTTTTGCTTCCTCCCAAGAAACACCATCTAAAATTTGGGACTGAGGCCCTGAAGTAATTTTATCAGCTCTTCGATTTTCTTTAATCTTAAGATTTAAAAAAAAGTTATAACAACAAAGTTATAAGATATGCTTATTTATATAAATAAAATAATCATATTTACTTGTTGCTGTAGTTTTTTGAACTCTTTTGGATTAGTATTTTTTGGAACAAATTGTAGAGGTCCTTCAATTTTAAAAGGTGTACTTGAATTTGGAGAAGCTTCAGATACCCACTAAAAAAATTATTACTATTTTTTAAAATTTAAGTATTATAATTAACATTAGTTTTAAGTATTATTATCATTATTTTTTTCAGACATGTAGTATTTGTAAATGAATATTAAAATATTTCAAACGATATCAAATTGGTTTTAATTTTTCTCCAAAATTAAAATTACATGCATACAAATTGTTACAGAAACTAAGTTTAGGTGTAAAGCAGTAAATTATTTTTCAGAGGTATGCATAAAAACACGATATAATTTAAACATATATATTTTTTTTAGTTACAATTGAATAATTAAATTATTAACTTAAACAATACAAAATAGTAGTTTATCTATGCTTATTTATTATAAATGAGTATATTGAATGGTACACACAATCACATTTACAATGATATAATACCATAGATCAGAAATGAAAATATATTATAAACAGTGATGACAACTACAAAAATTTGAATCAACAATTGCAACATATCACAACATATCAGATGTTTTATTGAAATTTTAATTTTGTTAACAAGACATATCAAAAAGAGGAAGAAAAATAAAATTAGATATAAAAACCTCCTAATAAACTACTATTGATACCAAACAATGCATATCTAGTAAACTAAAACATATTTTTTTTAACTTTTATTTCTTTGATTAACAAGTATGCTCTAGTGTATGTAATATAATAGAGAATATAGTTTAACAACATTAGGTATAGTTTAATTAATAATCTTATCTTAATAAATACCATATGAAAGACCCAAACTATTAAATTTTGAAACAAAAATAAATGTTCAGTTTATTAGCATAATTAAATAATGTGATTTTACATTTTCAAAATTTTATAAATATATTTCTATGATTCAATTACAATATAATATAAATAAATAGCAAAGCAAAAATGATTACAGAAATTGTTAAAGCACTTAAACTAAGTGTTATTAACTTTTGATAAGCCCAAAATTAAGATGTGGTAAAATGTAGTTATAAAATTAAAATTAATAAAATATACTCTTTTACTTAGTCTAATAACAATATAAAAATGTTGACACATAACTACTGTTGTTAGGAGTGTTAACATTTGACAAAAAATAGTATAAATTGTAAGTAAAATATTACTTTGGATTAATTTCATAAATTATAATGATTAAAATCAAATAAAAATTATTTATTAAAATCGTGTTAAACCGAATACATAAAAATTAATTTTTGATGTCTACCTTAGTGATTTTTTTAGGATCTGATGTGCCAGTTTCAAGAACTTCCACTTTTTGGTACACATTTGGCGAATTTAACCATTTAGTTCTATCAGTTGATTTACGGCCATCATAATATTTTTTCCATTGCCTAATTAAAATAAATAAATTAATATATTATGTCGTTTGATATGCCAAATAAAAACAAAATTCAACTTGCCCATTTTTATATAGCTCTTCTTCTTCTAATAAATATCCAAGAGAAGAAACTGCTGGTGGTACTTCGACATCATTACGAGGACGAGGAGGTTCACCTTTGATAAGTGGTTGTCGGTATATATAACCAGTACGGAATCCCTATGAAATAAATAAATTATTAATTATAAAACTATAAATCTAAGCTTTTTTTTCTGTATATCTATACATAATTTTACCAATTACAAATTTATACTGCAAATTAAATCTAATTATTATTCACCAAAAACTCGATTGTCAGTTATGGTTAAATTTTAAAATAACAGTAAGTCAAAACTTAAAATGTAAGAGATAATAGAAAAATATTATTTCGCTATACAAAAATTAAGAATTAAAACTTGACTAATTTTATTTTTGATCAAATATTATTTAAGATCGATTTTAGTGTATTTATATTTTAATTTTAATTAAAAGACAAACCACTTGAAAATAATACAAAAACATAATTTATAAGATCCAATTTGGATAGAAAACGTAGCTAGCCAAGTAATTTTGATACAGATAATTGAAAATTAATGAGCTCAGTCTTAGTAGATCTTAATCATAATGTAGTAAGGTTTAATTATTAGAGCACATACTGCATTGTCTAGCATTCTCATAAGTGCTTCAAATTGAAGACCTCCAACTCTCCAACGTTTATCTGCAACAGCTCCTCCTGCAGGTAATGGAGATGGTAATGTACCCTCTGGTGGAGTTCTAGCAGCATCATAAATTAATTTGCACTGTTCATCAGTCATTGTTATAATGTTATCTAATCCCACAGGTAATACTTTAAGCTGAAACATAACAGAGAAATTACAGATAAATAATAAGAAATAAGCTAATTTAATTGTTAAGCATACCTGTGTTTCACAAGCAGTAACAATATTATAGGCATTGTAAAATGCTTCTTCTATTGATTCACCACAACAAACTGCACCATGATTAGTGAAAAATATAACCTAAACAACAAATATTAAATTTATAAAAATTAATTTGATATGTTAACGTTGTAAAGTTATAATTAAGACAATTGTGAAAACATAAATACGTGGATAGATAAAATTAAAATTAAATGTTAAGCTTCTAATACCTTATTAATAGGCCCTAAGCTTCTTGCAATTTTGTCTTTTTCATCTGGATCTACAGTAGATCCTGGGTATGCATAATGTGAGACATCCCCAATCAAAGCACTTTCTTTACTTATGTGCAATAAGCCACAACGTAATGATGATACGGCCAAAACAGGTCCTCTATAAATACACAATTAGAAATTATTTTATGGAATTTAACAATAACTCAAAAAAGTAACATACACTTGGACATCTATGATAGCTTTCAAATCAGGCCTCGCTGCATAAATAGCAGCATGAAGTTGAAATGCTGTTATGTTTACTCCATAATTAGTAGTGCCAGGTTCCATAACATTTCCTTGCATGTCCACTTTAATTAAACTAGAAGCTGTCACTTCATTACATAATAAACCGTATGGGCTAACTAAAAAATGTTCTTCTTCTTGATTTAATCGAGCCTAAAAATAAATTATTATTAATGTTTGAAATGCAATAATAAATAGTTAAAAAAGAATATATATTTATATTTTTTAAACTTCAACAGAATTTAATAAAAAACATTTAATACTTAAGCTAATTTTATCTGAAGTAACATAATTTAAATAGCAACAGTAAAAAAAAACTTATAATTACAGAAACTTGGTTATAAATTCCTTGGGTCCAGCCGTATAAATCCATTAATCTGAATACTGCTGCTAATTTACATCTGATAATTTTTTCACCTTTGGCATATCCCATGCTTTCTACGCCACGAATATCATTAATCGGAACAACACAATTCGAAGCTAAAATAATAATTAAATTTTAATAAAGTACAAATAATAAATATTAGTTTTTAAAAGGATTTTTTTTTTTTAGACATCATATTTACATTTAGAACCTCCTGATTGACGCCCACCCATCATTTCTGAAATTTGTTGTAAAAGCCCAGCAGGAACAGAACCACCATCTTTCATTTGAACTTCAATTATTCGTTCTAGTTCTTCACGAAACAAACGAGAATTCATAATCATTTCTACTCTTTTTCGTCGTTCCATTTCTCTTACATCCTACAATAAACAACCATAAATTAAATATTTAACACAACCTTAATTTAATTGACAGCGATTTTTTTTTTTACTTACAGCATCAATATCTGCTGGTCTCATTTTACCACGTTCATCATCATCATCAATGGCATTTGCATAGCCATTGCTTTGTGGTGGTTCAGCTTCTATGTCAGCCATATTTAAAGTATTAAAAATTACTTAACCTATTAAAACAAAAAAGATGTAGGTTATGAATATAATTACATTCAAACAAATTAAAATTCATTTTTAATCTTTTTAATATTTTTGTTGTTGTTTTAAGTTGATTGTTTAATCTAACTATTGCTTAATCATATAAATATAATATGCACATAGTTTCACAAAGATTTTACACATTAAATTACGATGAAACCTCTAAATATCACTTTTTCGATTGCCATAATTTTATATGCTATTTAAAGGAAATAGGAAGGTAAATGAAAGAATGAACAATATAAAAATAAACCAATAATAATGACACATAAATTAATGTATATTTATATTATTTTTTGTTCACTAATATGTATTATTATTACGGAACAAATTTAAATACTCTAAAAACAAGAAAAATACTTTTAAAAAATACAATTTAATGCACTCTTAACAGTTTTTTTTTAAATGCTCTTAAAATTTTTTTTAACATTGAAAAAATGTGTTTAATTATGTCAATATTTATTTTTAAGTATTAATTATTTGTATCATTGTATACACATAAGTATCTACATGTGTAAACTATAATTTTCTTTAGCAACACATTTATCTGATCAGTAAAAATATAATAAATAATAGAAATAGTAGAACCTACAACATATTATAATATGATAAATAATATTTAATTATCTAATTTGGAAGACGTCGTGGCAGAAAGAAATAATATTAAGCAAACTTTAATGACAGATTTAAAAAAAAAAAAATAATTTATTCGGTATTTTAAGTATTCAAATGATGTATTTTAAGCATTAGTATTATTTATTATTCATATACATTATACAACATACATATTTTATATTATTTTTTTATTTTTTAATAAACTCGATATCCCAAAGTTTTCGATACCTCGAACTTTTTTCTGTTCCCCTTAAGATTTGACATGATGAGAATCTACTGTATATCCATTCCTTTTTAAAAATAACTTAAAACATAAAAATGTCAATAAATATAAAATTAAAGTTATATTTTTTAATTTCTTGATGTATAAAATGAATGTAGTGCTTGGAAAGCAACATTTTCGGACGTTCAGAATGCATTTTGCATTTAAATCTGTTCCCTAATTATTATTAAAAAATAAAATCAATTACAAATGAAATGGCTATTTCTCACAATGGATAAAGAACTATAATGCTATAATAAGGTAAAAAATAAAATATAATAAAATGAAAAATGTACATTGTAATAAAATGTACTTAGATAATGATTACCAGGGCTCAGTACTTTATGCACTTAAATCATAATAATATGCGCATATGTATGCATAATATTAAATATCAAAATATGTGTTTATTTTTAATTAAAAAAAAGATGTACTTATACAAATTAAATTAAAAAACTTAAAAACAAATATATTTTATATATACTATATTAAAAAAGGGACAAACTGTTAAATGGGGTGTTGTATTTGGATTTGTATAATAATGAGCATTGATTATTGTCTTATCGGCATTATTGCAGATAAAATCATAAGATAAAATTAATTTAGAATGAACAATGTGTATTGTACCTACACATTTGTTTTCTTAATAATATTTTTTAAATACGTCAAAAAGGAAAATTTCATATAAATAATTTTCATTTTTCTTATAAATCAAATTAAAAAATATACAAATAAATAAAATAATAAAATATGCAACAAAATCAAAAAAATGATTGTACTATGCATTTGAAGAAAAAAAAAACCTAAAATATACAACAATTTTTAAATTTGAAATTCTTATATCAAAAAACAAATATGTATTTTTCTTCAAGCTAATTCCCAAACAAATATGCAAATGTATAAAAACCAGAGCCCAGATGATTACAATTAAAACGACCAAAATTTAATCAAAATGTTCATTATTCAAATTTATTCGTTGAGAAAGGTTTTATGATATTTTAGAATATTTAATAAAAATTAAATGTAAGGTTAGGTTATAAATCATATCTTCCAATTTTTAAGTATACTAAATAAATATATTTTCAAATGCTTGAGATTGTTTGTATTACTTAAGGATTATCCTATGGTGAAAATATTGATGAACCCAATTAAAAACTTGAATAAATAATTTCTAAGTTATTAAAATATTATATTAAGGATAATAGTACCTAAGTAAATCCTAGTATCCTAGTATTAATAGACTACTAAAATGTTTAAATCAACATAGCTGCCATATCTTTCAAATCATTATATAAGCCTATTATCTTCAGCACACAAGTTCAGTACCTAGTTCATAAACTACTAGCTCAAATTTTGAAATATTAATATTTTTAGGAAATATTATTTTCTAAATAGATTTTTATTTAAAAGGGGATTGTCATTTGAAAATCAGAAGTATGTAGATACAAACTGTCCTATAAAACACTCTTTAAGTAATATAGAAAATCTCAAAATTTTAAATAACTGTGTAATCGAAGAAGAAAAAGGGTGAATGCGTTATGTAATTCAATGAATTAACATTTAATTTAGTTTTTATACTAATAAATATAAATTTATTGAATAAATAATGGGTATTTGTCACAAGTATAAATGGGTATCTTTAGGCTTAAGAAAATAAAATACTTATAAATTATGAATTATCTAGCAAAATAGTATATTTAATATAGTTTTCTGAGTTAAAATTTTAATTATAATAATTATGTTTTTTGTATTGAAAATAATAAAAAAAAGTATTTTTGCTATTGTACTTAGATATTAACATTTAATAATGCTGTAAACTAAGCTATATTATCAGCAGTACTTAACATGAATTATTATGTTTTGTTATAATTTATAATTCTTATAAATTTAAATATTTATACCAACAATAATAAACTTTTCATTACTTCAAAATCCAAGATTATTGAATATTCAATACACATCTTAAGTCATATTATATAATTTGAATTTACAGTAAAACTTCAGTTTTTGTATTAATAACAAAATAGCAAATAGTAGAAGAATCATAAAATAGAAAGTGACCTATTGTGTTTGTTTTTATAATGTATTAATGAATGATGATGTTTAACGGAATAAATGATTATTAGCACATGCTAATATATCATTATTATACTTTGACCTTGATAATGTATAATTGTACAATTCTCATTATTATTGTCTACCTCTTAAATAAATGTAGGTTAGAGTTCTAAAGAGGAAACAACTTGTTACTAAAATACTCAAATAGAATAAATACCTAATTAATTCATGAATATAAACTTTAAATAATAAAAAATGTATTAAATTTGACATTTTTTAAAATAATTTATTAAGACATATTATTTTAATACATGTAGGCAAGTAGGTATAAAGGTAGTAGAAAGTGTCTATAACAGGACTATTTTATGTTTATATTATAATGTTTAAATAATAAAGTTTTCAGAAATTAATAGATTTATAAAAAACAATCTTTATTTAACAGTTATCAATATTAAAATTGTATAATCTAAAATCAATGGTATAATCAATAAAAAAATATTAATGGTAATGGTTTTACATAGTTCTATAGCAGATACTTCTAAGGGAATAAAACTGTGTTCATAGTAATCTGTTATATTGTATCTAAAGTTGAGTTAGTTCTAAACTTTGGAAATTTTCCAATAAATCATGATTAGTAAATAATACCATAATAAATTACTACAGTAATTTGAAAAATACGACAGAAGGCATAGACATGAATCCTGCTTTAGTCAAAAGTTACTTATTTTTTTGTTAGTTATTGGTAAACATGGAAATAAATCATTACTTGATCAACTGATAAAATATGAAACATGACAAAATTTACCTAAATTTTGAAATTTATATACTAAGTACATAATTATATTTTTTAAATTAAGTAGATATACAAGAAGAAATTTTATTAATTATTGTTGATAAATATTTTAAACAAATTTTTATGCATAGATTATTACATATCTATCATTAATTGATAATTTTTTATGTAGGTAAGTTTTGTTGAATTGCTATAAGTACCTAGGTACTTTATGTTATTAATTAAAATAAGTATTTAAAACAATTTTAATCACGCATATTTTAATAATTGAAAATAATATTAAACAAACATAATAAAATTAAGTGAGAGTAGAAAAATAAAAATGTACAAATAGACTTTTTAATTGTTAACTCACAATAAATCAACAAAAAATATCACATAAGTAATATTAAGTTAAATTTTATTTTTACTAACAAGTACCAATAGTTAAATAAACTTTGATCACATATTATTTAAAATAATATGTATAATTAGGTATAGGTTAAAATCATTTATTCATAAATCATAATCTTTAGTGCATTCTAAATACTTATCTATATTAAGTAACATTTTTTTTACACAGGCACCATTATTCAATATAATTAATATACATTTATGTTAACATGATAACAGTTTAAAAAATATAGAATTAATCATTACATCCTAATCTAAATATGGTATGTTAAACTTCCTATCAACTATAATACTATATGTCTACATAATTATTGTAATTAATTATTTAGCTGCTGCCTACCATGTTTAAACATATTTAGATAAAAATGATGGGCATGTTATACTAAGCTTATTATTATAATTAGATGTTTAGGATGACGTTAACATAAATAAATACGTAAATGTTATGATACCTACATACAATCATTACATTCATTGTTAAACAACAAATAGATTAAGATTTATAAAAGTAATGTTCATAATGTATATTCTCACAGCAAAGAATAGAGAATATTTTATTATTAAAAAAAATAAATTATAGCATGTATTAACTTATACGTGTATGTATTTTAATGGCTTTTATATGTACAAGAAGTTATTGATAATTGTCTGCATCATTAGATAATATTATTGTTATTTGAATTAATAGCGATTAACAAAACATTTAATGTGTATCTATTTAATACCTAAATGTGAATATTAACAGCCATAGAACCATTAATTTACACTTATGTAATTAAACAATAAAACAATTAGGGTAATCTCCCAAGTAAATGATGTAAAGTAAAAAAGAAAATACTGCAATTTAATTATAGATAGGTAGGTTAAAGAACAAATAGGAAGATTTATTCAGTATTTAACATAGTGTCTCTTATAAAATAAAAGAGACACAAGCCAACAAGTGGTTACAGCATGTGATGACTGATCACAGAGCGACACCTGAATCTAGATGACATAATTTTTTCAGCGTCAGCAGGGTGATCGATCAACAACCCTGTACAAGTGATAGTTGATACGACAGGGATCGGCTAAAAACAATACCCAGAGCAGAACTAAAATTACGCATTATAGGTAGGTATACAAAAACTCGAAACAGTAATAATGTAATATGGTCATTCGTCAGCAGATAATGATTGTACACAAACACGAGTATTGTTGCAATGATAATAATAACAGTAGTAATATTCTGGGCTCCATGAACTATCACTAAACATTTAATGAATCAACGGTGAGCTAATAAGGTCCCTTAGACACGATTTAGTGGCTCGTGATAAGTAATTAAATGTATTAGTTCTTCATGCAACCCGACATAAGTATATCATATTACGCACATACCCTTGTCAGCCGATGTAACGACGACACATAAATATCACAATATTCGGGAACGTCGAATTTTTTTATTTTCAATAATATAAGTTGTTTAAAAATTCAAACACGATCGTAGTAACTGGTAGTTGTACGGACACACCCAGCCACGGCCGTTGTTGGTGAGTACGTATATTATTATAATAACGCCGCGAGGAGGATGAAGAAGAAACGTGTTCGTAAATCGGAAGCCGTGACGTGCGGGGGACGCGCGTACTCAACGCGCTGACGCCGGACCGGGCCAAAAAATTTATGCTAGATGACGGGACGAGAAAAAAAAACCGAAAAATCTTCGCGCGCACGCGCAGGAACGCCGTTCGGCCGAATTTTTTCACTCACGCTCGCGTTCACGAACTACGGCGGTGACCGGTGGTAATAAATATGATCGGATCGGAGGAGGACGGGAAAACGAAAATTTAAATAGTTTAATTAAGACAACGGACGGACCGCGAGCGGAGGCTGACGGCGGCGCGGAAATTCGCGCGCGCCCCCACCGCCCCGCCACCTAGGCCCGACAACGCGTTTCCGGGCGGGTTCCGTTCGTCCGGTTCGCCGCTTTAAAATACGTTAATTATTGTTGTTATTATTATTATTATTATTATTATTGTATCACGTATTATCAGTTCCGTTATGGGAACAGTGCGCTTACCGCTTGGTATGGTGTGTGCAGGAAAAGCGCTGCCCCTGGCCAGAGGGGGGGAGGTGTCGAGATCCGGATCGATAGACGACGACCGTACTTCACGCCGCCGCTTGTCCGCGAAAAGTGTCGCGGCGATGCTGGTGAATATTGCCGTTGTCAGACAATGTCGTATCCCGTCGGTGGTGTGGTTCGGTCAGGAGCACATATTTTTCGTGTCCGCGTTCTGGGCCGGTGTGGTGGCGCGCACGAAACGGCCGGAACAGAATAACGTATCGCGAAAGCAAAGCGTGCGGTTCCGCGAGGGGGGAAGGACAACGATTTACTGCTGCGGCGGCGGCGGCACACTGACGTCGGACTGTCGGAGGCGGCGTCGACTGGTCGTACGCGCAACACACACACACACACACACACACAAACACGCACGCACACGCACACTCGCGCGCACGTACACGCACTCACGCACGCACGTTACGTACGCTCTCGAACACTCGCGCGCGCACGCACACCAACACGCACACACTGACGCGCACAGACGGACTCCGCAACGGTAAGGTACACACACACACACACACACACAGTGTGTGACTCGCGCGCACTCGCACGACGCGACGGCCGAGTTAATGACTCCAAAACACGAACCGCAAAAACAAATGGAATCCGTCGCCGCCCGTTCGTTCGACCGGAGATACGCCCGCGCGTGCGCGCGAGAGTTCTCTTCGCGTGTGCGCGCGTGCGTGCGTCGATCGGCGGAGAGAGCTAGCAGGCTGCGATCGTCGGCGGCGGCCGCGTCGGTTCCGATATCCTAACCGTTCGGCTGGCGGGCGGCGTCCCGGCGGAT
>NW_020270535.1:418019-514496 GCF_002803265.2 Melanaphis sacchari
ACCTACCTAAGTTATTCTATGCATGTTTTATGAATACAAATTTGTTACTTAGACTATTAATGCTAATATTATTTAATGCGTAGGTAGTTAATACTTAATAGTAATAAAAGCACATACTCCTATTATTATATACATTTACAACATGCCACCATAAAAATTAAATTTATATAATCTAAACCCCAAATAATTTTCTCTGTATTACTGTTTAATCATTATAAAGTTTATAATGACAATAAAACAATATTTTTATCGCCACCTATCGCCACCAATTTGTATACTTAATAAGATATTATTTTAATTCATTGTAAACTTATCATATAAGTATTAATGTATTATACTGAAGTAATCTTATTTCATCATTTGTTCACCGTTAAACTCCATTTAAACTCCAACGACATTTACAAGTAATTTAATATTTTTGATACAAACTAATAGCCACTGTAGCTGCGGCTTATTTAAATAAAATTAACAAAAAAAAAAAAAAACAATATTTTTTAATTTTTTTATATAATTAATGTTAATAGATGATTTTTAGTATGTGTTTATAGTATTTTCCTAACTTTTATTTCTTATTTCTTATATATTTATATATAATACATACCTTACCGATATACAACAATTTTTTTTTTTTTTTAATGAATGTTCATTTTCGGTCCCCTACACAGTGAGTAGTGACGATATGTTAATGTATCCATACCCGGCATATCCAGAACGTATTTCCCATTATTTACACTATATAAATGTATAATAGTATATCGTATACGTGTTTATATCTAGTCATATTGTTCATTATTTCCGGAGTTGAATTACACTATAGAGACTAGGGTGAACCATAGACCATAGTGGTGCTGAGTATAGATATTTCCTATGATCAATACATATTTAAGGAAATCCCTTCATTCACGATATTGACATATTTGGTTACCACTATGGACATATACATACGTTTATAATACATTAGAAAATATAATTTACTCATTCTATCATTATGAACATATTTAAGTTAAACAGTTAACAATATATTATTATGATAATATGTAGGTACGAATACGTAATTAAAATTATTGTATAAGATTGTTCAAGTGCTTCAAATTTCATTCCATTATTCGAGCAAACGCCACTATCCGAAATTGTTAAGAATGTTACGACGCTATTAATAGTTGTCTACAACAAGTATTATTTTTCAGTTCCTACTACCTATGATATCATTTTTTTAATATGCGCATTAAAATTTTAAACCTAGACCGTTTCGTAGATTCATTCGTTGTTATATCAAGTCATTTTTCTCGGAACAATTTCAAAGTATGTCAGATAAATTATTCAATGGTTATTTGATTGGAAATTATTATAAATTATTAAATTATTGTATTCATCTTATAATAGCCAAAATATTAAAAAAAAGTATCTATGTGGCTATGTTATTCAACCTAACGATTTTATATAAATTGACTACTGAGCGTTGAATCTAATGAAGTGTATAGAAATGACATCATAGGTATGTGATGCGTGCAGTATACACATTAGCTATACTGTGTATAGTTACCCAAGTATTATAATATAAGTTTATGTATATCTTCTAAAACTTTAATACAACCGTTAATAAATCAATATAGATAATGTAGAAGTTAAATAAATCTTATAGTATCATACAATAACAAAAAAAAAAAA
The DNA here is from genome assembly GCF_002803265.2 of Melanaphis sacchari. Taxonomy (NCBI): domain Eukaryota; kingdom Metazoa; phylum Arthropoda; class Insecta; order Hemiptera; family Aphididae; genus Melanaphis; species Melanaphis sacchari. Next base: position 419,688 of record NW_020270535.1, read on the forward strand.
AAACAGTTAATAACACAACGATACTAAAAATGTTTAACGTAAATAATGTAGAAATACTAAACATATACCTAAGACTTAAGTATATAACTATAGTGTACGTGTTCACATTCGCCTCTTCTATTCATTACAACGATGCATTCATACGATGACATCAGCTCTTCTGGCAACATGCCACTTGTTATTTTTATTACTGTTTAACAACTATAGAGGAAGCGGTAGAAAGTAAATAGTTTATAGATTTAAATAATTTAATATTATTTTGTTTTCGCTGAATTAAAACAATATTTACAATTTACCCAACTAATGATCATGAATTAATGTAAATATAGTGTGTCCCAAAAGTTTCGTATTACCCTAAGTATCTCCATAAAACCGTGCAGACATATCAAATTCATAAGAAAATTTAAACTTTATGGCATAGATTTTTTTTCTCCATATGATACATTAGAGATGTACGTTACTTTTATATTTATTTAGTAGTATAAAAGTTTAAAATTTTAAAACACACTAATTCCAAAAAAATGTTATTTAATTTTTAAAATACACACTATAAAATGTTGTATACAATAAGAAATATGAAAAAAAATTAATATTATTTGACCTATATGAAAAATGAAGTTACTCTGTTATTTACTTACACCACTTATACACTTTATATCTTTTAATTAATTTCCAAGATTTAAACTTAAACATAAGTTTTTATGTTGTTTATAGTTTGTCATAAAGAATTTCCTAAAAATAATTAAAATAATTAATTATTTCTTTTGTTGATTAGAAAATATTGACAAAATATTTGAAGAAATGAATGGTATTTGATTAGATTTCTACATGCCTAGACTATATAAAGAGTTTTAAAAACTTAAAAATAATTAAGAAAAATGTATAATACAGGTATGAATAGGATATATACTTTAAAAACAGTACAGTTTACAATTGATTTTAATAATATATTATACATACCTACGAATTAAACCTTTCAATTCTTTAAGTTATAAATGTTACAAATTATAATACTTAAAGTTTAAACAATGCATAAATTCATAAATAATACGTAGCTGGTACTAATCGTTACATATTCTTTTATTAGTATATATCCTCTTAATTAACACACTTTATAATTTTAAGTTTGTCTTAGTAAATGTAACTTACAATTTTATAAAAGCTGTGTTACTTACTAACTATATTTTAATAAGTCACTTTTTTTTAACCTTAATTAGTTTGATAAAAAACTCATATAATTAAATTTAATAATAAGTACTTTAATATAATTAAATGTTTTACTTCAATATTGTAAATTATAATAATATTTTTATAAAAAATGTTAACTGTACACATAGATAAAAGATGCTTGCATAGTTGTATAGAATATTAACAACAAATAAAATTATGTTATCTTATTTGTGTTTTTCTCATAATATATAAAATATACCTACGTCTATTACGTTCAGTAGATTGTATAGTGAATAATACAGTTCTCGGGCTGTATATTACTACCATAGGTTACGCGTACTCTTGAGTAATCTGTTTGACTATCATACACATTAAAATGTAATTTTGAATTAAATGTTACGAAATTATTTCTATATTATTATGACCGTGCACGGTTGTATTATTGTCATTACTCCGTTATGTGTAGAAGTTATATTGTTTCACTCAAACACTGAGATCGGAATTTGGATGGCTCTTGAAAACGACAACAACATAATAATATAATGTCGATAAAATAATAATATATAATATATCATACACAATTATTGTTGCATTATATAATAATGCCAACAGTATATAATTAACAGTCGTATATATAATAAAATATTACACATTTTGTTGTTGTTTTTAAAACGGATTTAATCATCATTAATGTTATAATAATGTGAACACCGAACAAAATATAAAAAAAAAAAATGTTGTTGCCACGTTCATGTACCATATGGCATATAAGGTACAGGTATATAATAATATTCCTATACAAACTATAAGTAATATTTCGTTTCTTTACAATTATAATAATAATTATAATAAAAATTTACAATATCAGACTTCGTGTTGTATTATTTACCTAATCTACTAATAAATATTGTTCAGAGATAATAAAGTTCGAAGTTGATCAGTTAATGATATTGCACGTCATTACACCAATCATATTAACAAAACATGAATGCTCTCTAATATACGGACGATATTATATGCACTAAATTAAGACAGTACAGTACATCTCCGTTACGTAATGATAATTATGCGTGTTGTGGTTATTATAATGCATGGCAATGGCGTACCACGTGTACCTATACGGCTTTATACTCGTATGTAAAAAAAAAAACAATATAAAATGATCATAAAAACAGTAGTGCGTAATAATTATTATCGAAGTCAAGTCACTATAACGAAGTGCATATCGGAGATTTATAGCCGGGGATGGAGAGGAACCCTGTGTGAAACACCGTTTGATCGGGCATTGTGTTCGCCGTTAGCATCAGGAGTTTTTCGGCCGCCAGCGGATGCCAAATCCCAAATGTGCACGTCACGTCGACTTTTTCGTGATAGTAATGACATCGGTGTGTCATTCTTTCAGACGGTATGAACTCGAACATGTTAACGACCGTGCACCGCGGCAACAGCATTGCTAATCCTATCAAAATCGTCGAAAATAATATATTATAATATATCGGATATCCATATAGGTATTAGGTGTGCATATTTATGTGTGTATTATACATAGGTTGGTTCAGTTGGTTGTGCCGTAGGTGTAATGATACGCTACCGCGTACGTGTTTGTAGCGTTATATCAGTATAATTAACATACAGGTTCACACTCTTTTTATTACTGTATTAGTATACTATACGTGTATACAGAGTATAACTTGAGGATTCGACGATTTTATGTTGAAATTAGAACTATAAAGTATATACCTATCGTATCTTTTTGGGTCTGTAAATGGTGTATATATTATTATTATATTTTAGAGATTATGTCACAATGTAAACATTTGGTGTATAATTGCAGGCTATTGTGTTTTTATAATGAACCTATTATTTGAAAGCTACATCAGAGGTTTAAATATATATATATATTTTTGTACTGAGCACATTTTATATTAGGCCAGGGGTTTCCAAACTTTTTTTTTATTCAAGGGCCATATAAAAATAATTATAAGTTCTTAGTAAGCCAAAAATATATATACCCGTGTCATTTTTAATTGTAAAATGCATATTAAATTATGATACAGCTATATGTATCATGTATGTATGATGTTTGACACGTCATGATGAGTGAATGCAGTTAAGTATTTGTATATTATACATTTTTTAAATTATTCATCGTCGTTTGAAGGATTGAATAAGACTATTCGTTACCATGGTAGTGCAGGTATCTGCACCATTACATACACGGTGTAGGGAGGTTTGTTTCCCACACCTCTAATCTTATACAAATTACGCAGTTTAAGTATAAATATATAATCTCAGGAAACCAATCAATAAATATTTTTTTAAATATATTAAAAAATACTTAAAGTACCTATTTTTTAATATTATTATATTCAAATTCCATAGTGAAGTAGAAAACAAATCATATAACTATAAAATACGATTTTTAGTTTTACATTATATTACATAGATACCTAGTTAATCTGCGTAAATATGGCTTACCTATGTCATGTCTATTATTATATCAGCGAATGTTACTATATATGTGTTATATAAAACATAAATAATGAATCATGTATTTATAATATTTTACCTAAAAATCCCGAAGATGGAGGATTGCGTCTTATATGAGCTGTAGTATGATCTTGTATGTAATCCCACAGACGCCACAAATATTGAGGATGAACAATATGAAAGTTTGACCTCGGATTAGATTTTCTAAACAATATGTAGTTGTTTATAAAGTTATGTTCGGGGTTCTTAATCCACTAAAAGTAAACAAACAGAAATTTAAATCAAAGAACAAGTCGATTTAACTAACTTAACATATTATGTAGTCTCGTTAATGTATAATTGATTACTTCATTAATTGACGATGTGTAATTTGATGGATCCCACATCAAAAGTTTGAGCCGCTTGTATAATGGTGATGATACAAATTGAAATTGTGGTTTAGTGACAACTTGTGAGTTTAAAATACGTATTGTTGTCTTTGAGCCAACATCTTTTTCATATCCTTTTGTTGGAGCGTTATTGAACCGTAACACCAAGTCATGTTGGTCTAAAACACGAAAATTAAAATTTTATACATTACATTATACTAATATGCATATTATATATATTTTATATGATACAAATTATCAAATGATTAATTAAAAAAAAACTATTTTTGAAATATAAAAAAAATGAATAAATCATATTATTATATCATACATTTTATAACCAGTCTAGTTATGATACTTAAGTTTTTAAATATTTTTAAATAATTTCAAAGGTCAAATTAAAACAGCAAAATAAATAAATAAATATGTTGATCAATAAGTGTTTTGGAATGAGTATTTGATAATTATATCAAATATACTTCAATTACCTTTTTTAGAAATTTATATGTAGTCTCCTTGTAGCTAGGTACAATTTCAAAAGTATCTTTTAAAAAACTATTTATTACCCACGTAAAAAAATTAGCTCATAATTTCAACCTAACCTTACCTTCGTGTAGATGCTTTTATTAATATATTGTTGTTATCTATATTAGTATTCATTACGTAATTTTGATAGATGCATTCGATTTTTATTTATACATGCAGACGTGTGTGCATTATTAATGACAAAACAAATTTGACAACCTATTTGTTATATTTTATGTCTATATTATTATGTATGATTTGTCAATAAAAAATGTGTCACATTTTTCACCTATAAAGTATCCGAGATTTGAATTTCGAAGTGTAGCCGCATTGGATATGATTGCACAAGTGCCGAATACTTCGTTATCATCGAATAGCGGCACATCCGGAATATTTTTGGTCAAAAAATGATCAATGTCATTTTTTTCTAATGTTCTAAAGTTCTCCACTCTAGAAGCCATATTGCACGTCCAGTCACTTTTTACGTTATTCGTTGCTTGCGGTCTATATGGAACATTGTAAGGGTTCTCATTTTTAACGGAGCCATAATTGCTACTCTCCTTCATTATTACTTGCCTTAGACGAGCAATAATTTTATTTTTGAAATTAAATAACCTGTAATAATATATACACATTAAGTCAGTAATTTATACGGATATTTATACTATATATTATTATATTATATAATACAACTATAAACTTTTACTTAGAATATAATTGCCATTAATACAATAACAGACGCTTATTTACTTACACACGCGATGTTTGAAAAAATATAACAGTTTTTATATTTTTAAGAATGTATTTTATACATACCAATTTAATTTATATTGTAATTATATTTAAATATAGGTAGTCTGCGTTGTTGTTTAAAAAATGTACCACAAAAATAATGGGTTTAGCTGTTTAATATTTTAAACGACCATTATTTACATTGGATTATGATTCAAACAAAATATTATTATTTAAATAAAATATTATTTATTTATAATCTTATTCAGATAACTATTGCGTTAGTAATCTAATGGTTACCTAAGATATAAAATTTTCATATCTAAGTATTAAATATTCATTTCTCATAAAGATTATTTAATCGACATGTGTAAATACCTAGTATCTACCCATTTTCTAATAGAAATTTAAAAAAAAGACGTAATTAAACAACATTTGGACTTTTTTGATATACTACTTAGGTATATAGAAAAACTACTGAAAACTTAATTAAAAATGGTATTATAACAAGATTTTATCAATTTTGAGTTCATTGTTATTTTTTTTTAATCACAAAAATAATGATTCCTATAAATCTATAAATTTACAGTTATATAATATGAATTATAATATATATATATATATACATACAGATGATTTTAGATTTTTTTAAATTATTTTGCAGTTTTGTGCTATTTATTCAAATTTTAGATTTTGATATTTTTAAGAGACGCCATATTCGAATTTGTTGTTTTCGTCTTACAAATTTATAATATAGAACATTTTCGTTCAGTTGAACCATTTTGTTGTTCGTTTGTTTTAAAGTATTAGACTAATTTGACATATTTATTGTCAAAAGTTTAAGATAAGAACATTATCTGCATTCTCTTATTGGTTTTTACGATATTTTAATTTTTGAGTTATGAGTATGTTAAATATTAAAATATAAAAAGGTTGAACATTAATATGAACTTTTGAAATACCTAGTTAATTTGGTACTTTATTATTTTAAGACTTAAAAAATTTTAATATAACGTGAAAAGTATATCATTTTAATTAAATAATATAATAATATCAAAAATGTTTATTGTAAAAATTCAATAAAGAAATATGTAAATGATGTAATTTATATTTTTTTAAGAGTTTCGAATATTGAGTAATAAGTTTGTAACTTCCCATTTTATATAAAACCAGTCCAATATAGCTTAAAAATTAACTTGTAATTTTTATTAAGTAATTTTGAAATTTGATTTATATAGTCAATTATATATTTATTGTAAAAAAAATGTTTGATTGTTTAATATTTTATTCAGAAATATTTTGAAATAACTTTTAATATTAGTTATACTTGTATAATTAATAGTGGAAATATTACTATATACTGTGTTACAGTTAAACGTCGACAAGAAAATTCGGTATAAATGTCGACTACTTAAAATAAAAGTCATTAAGAATGTAAAACAATCCTATTTGGTAAAAGTGTTAATGTTTATTTTTGTGAAATTACCTATTGCGCTTTACGTCGACTATTACACTCTGCAGTATATGTATAATGTATATACTGGAAATCCATATAAATAAATGTATATTATGTTCATTCACAATAGTTAATTTCGTTACATTCCTGCTGCGCCCTTTTAATTAAAAATTATAATTTAAATTCAAACACTTAAATGTATATTCAAAATTACCATTTAACGCTTTTGTAATTCATTTAATATACATTTCGATTAAATTTCAAATTATCTCCTACTGCACATATAATTTTATTTTTTGGTGAAATCTATTTACATAAATAGTATAAATAAATATAGACACCTACAGCTTTTGCTTTATTGCTTTCTCGTACACCATAATCATCATACAATCTATTTTCCTGTCAATCATGTACATATAAGTAATATACAAACATATCATAAATATATGTAGTATAAATTATATAAATAGGCGTGTTCATACTGAAATCATGCTTTACTTCTCTGGTTGAAACCAAGCCTGTACATTTTAATTAACTCACAACTTTTTCCGTTTTTTTTTTTTTTTTTTTGGCGTGGTGAGCAAACTGATTTTGTATATCAGTATACGTATATCCCTAACAATTATACTTGGACCAGATCTGTGAAATAGTTTCAACTCCTAAATATGCTTCTATGCGTATACCATAAAATTGTATACAACATTTATGTTACCTGCCTGATTTTTTCCGTCTTGTCTAGAAGAGCTTCACTAATCCGCATTAATGGATTTCCATTTTTCTGATGAGTGGTTGTGAGATCGCCTTCGTCATAATACTCGACGTAAGGCTGCTGTTGTGTGTAGGTCAATTCTTGAGTTGGTTGGTTTCTGATGCTTATGTGACGCCAATATTGTAGCCAAAGTAGATAAATGTATCCGCACATTCCCAAAAGTACGACGTTTAAGAAAAACCATACTGTCAGTGCAACCGAACGCATTTCGATTAAATATTAGTGGTTCGATTGTCTGAAAATATAATTGATAAAATATATAAGACTGATTATAGTGGCCAGACATGAATCCAGTGTAAAAATTAACGAAGATGGGGATCATTCATTTAAATTTACTCAACATAAATATATTCAATTTTGAACATTTTTATACATTTTATTGGAGAGTATTAAATATCTATTGGTTGCGTTGATTCTGTTACATTATCATTTGGAAATATTGTAATAAATTATAGATATACAAAAAATAAGTAAAAAACTTAATAAATAAAAATATAATTTTATAATTTTAAAATTTTCTTATTTTTATACACATTAAGATTCTGAGTAAAGTTATAAATGTATTGGTTTTACAGAAAACGTGTATTTTTGTTACTATTATTTTTTTGTATTTTTATACCTCTATCTAGTAAAAATAGTAATACTCCAATGTTCCACTTTGATATGGAGGTTTCTGGTATAGAAAATTGAATCTAATACGTATAATTTTGGTGGTCAAAAGTACGAGTAAAAATTTCCCATTAGTGATTTTACTTATTTAAATAATCTTAGAAAAAAAGATATCATTTTTATAAATTTTTATAAAAATAATTGTTTAGTATCCGCACTTATCAAAAAGATATATAATTTTTACGGAACCTTTTTTTTATCATTCAATTCAATATTCAAATTTAACACATTTATTAATGTGACTTACTTAATTACGGCTTACCTATCTAACATTTGACACTTATTGTACAGTATATAATGATGGATATCTATTTGTTCGCTTTTTTTTAAATGTTTTTATTTAAAAAGCTATAGCTGTAATTAAATTATTAGTATAAATATTTCTTTAGAAACATGCGGAATTGTTTATGTACGCAATGTGAACTTTGGAAGGAGGGGCTTGATCTCTTTTGCAGTCATCCTTGTTATTTGGTAAACTATTGTGGCATGAGTGCTTTTGAAAATAACAAAGTTGAGTTATAGGTATTACGTGGAGTATTGTCTAATTTTGTTTCATATTCAATGCAGAAATAATTGATTAATGTTTCAATTTGTTATATTACCATCGCAATGGTACAATTACAATAATTAAATAAATAATGAGTAATATAATATTATAATATCTACCTATATTATTACGTCGTAATACTCGTAATAGTACCCACATCATAATTTATTTTCTATAAAATGAATACTTTTCTTCAAAATAAGTTTTTATTCAGTATGTAGTAATAATTTTTATAAATTTTCACTATATTTTATATATCTTTTAATTATGTTCATAAAAAAAAAAAAAAAAATGAACCTTACAAACCGATGAATTTGCACAATACCTATGCAATAAATAGTTGAATTCATCTATTAGATATTCAAATTTCGTGTAAGTATTGTAGTATAGATTGGAAAATGTGTATAAAATACAAAAATATTTATTGAATACCTATTATAGTAGTTATATATAAATACAATTAGATATGTATACTATTAACAAATAAAGCTTATTGTACAACTTTACAAAATAAGTAGTTTAACACACTACGAATAACTTTTGATACCCAATAATATAGTATTTTATAAAAAAATAAAAATATTAGACAATATTATTTGTTATACAAATAGGTAAGTATTACAAACATTACGTAAAAGGTTGATAATCACTTATCATTAAGAAGTATAAATCTATATAGTTATTAAAAATTATGATAAGTGACATTCGGTAGACTTAAAATTATTATATCATTTTTTGTATATGTTTGAAATAATATGAACTCGTTACAGATTAAAATTAAACTTATAATTTATAAAATCGCAATTTTTTCAATCACATGAATAATTATTTATTTATTTTTACCTTAATATTAATTAAATAATTCTCGATTGTTTATTTACGTAAAAATAGTTTAAAAACATTTGGTTAAATCTTATGTTGTTTAAAAATAATTTATGAACATCGAACAAAATCACAATACATCTTACAAAAAAATATTTTGTTTTGATCAAAGCATGCTTTATTCAACTCCGGTTAACTTATCAGAATAATCGTGGTTCTAGACTTCTAGAGTATAATTAAATTAATGTATCGATGCGTCTGAGTATTTACCTGGTCATCTGGCTACCTATATTTAACTACGATAGTACCTACACAGCATTAGATCACGTTGTGAAGTCAAGACCAGCTAGAAATGAATAGTTTGAAATCTATAAATTGTTACTGATCAATCAATAAAAAATGTAAATACAAGTATGTACAACAATAACAATGTTTGTCGATATTTATATAGAAATTGCGTAGTATACGGGAACCAATAAATGGTTTTTAAAAATATTTTAGAAGGAACTTTCAGAATATTATGACGACGAATTTGCGAGTCAAGTTCTTAAAGCCGTACAACATAAACGTAGAATTCCTGCAATAACTATTTTTCTAATTACATTTATCTCACGGCACCGCGTGTACGCATAATAATAATTGTATTATAATCTCATGGATATTAATATTATCAGAAAGTGTTAATAGTGTAATTACACCTACCTCCTGTACCATGCACATCAATGTACACATAAATCACACGTGAATTAATTGGCAATTAATTGCTGATACACATATATATATATATTATATACGTATACATAGCGTACGGACGACGTGACTTCAATATGATATTATGGAATTCACACGTTTTTCTATGTAAAATAATAATAATTCCACGTTGGTTCGCGATATTAAAGCACTGTGTTCGGATGCGGTAGTCGTGCGTATGATAAGTCGGAAAACGCTTTCTATCGTGGTGAGGTTGTGTAGCACAGCATCATCGCGTAGAGTACGCAGGATCAATAAACCGTACTTGCGCCATCCGAAACGCGCATCTGACATTGCATGCAAGCGGCTTTCAAGCGCACATATACGCAATGGTATATTATAAAATAGGGGAGAAGAAATAATAAATGAATTTATTATTTATTCACGTAACAGTGACAACGCCATTATTAATATGCATACCATACAGGTATACCTACCACCGGTATAATACTGCCGGCTCGTATTTAATATACGTACATAGGTATATGCACACATCCACTATAAAAATACAACAAAAAGAGGTACACTGCAATTAATTAACATAGGTACGTCAGAATCGCTTAACAATAATTAATGTCAAACAGTAATAGTTGCCATTTCAATTAAAATTATGAAATATTTTGTTATTATGTTTTTATATACGTACCTATGTGTTGAATAATATATGTATAGCATAATAAATCGTTTTCAAAATCTTTACAACAATATCGTCCCGTCAATAAAAAAATTTCCTTTTTATAGCATAAATATTCTTTCTTTAAGATTATAGTTGTATAATAGTTTTAAAATACTACATTTTTAGAATCAAAATATTTTACTACTACTTGACAAAATTTTTTTATTGTAGAAAAAATACCGTGATTTGTAAAATAACGTTAATTTAACAGACAATTTTTTTTTTTTATTATTTACACCGAAAAAAAGATATTTTTATTAAAAACATTTTATTTACACATGAATGAAAATTTATTTTTATATAAATATATCATATTATATAACTACGTAGTTATATAATATACGTTCATGTTAGTTTGAATATCTATAAAAACAATTTTTTTTTTAAATACTGTCATCGTTTGTCAGTAATAAATTATAGCTTATTATAAATGTATATATGTATATGTAGGTATTATATTTTTTTATGTTACATTTTAGAGTAAGAAAAGTTAATGAATATATTCAAAGGCATTTACATATATGGTTTTTACATTTCATGAATATATGCATTATATTATTTGTCGTAGTCAGTAAATTTAAACAAATGATGCTGCATACATTAAACAGGAAATTAAAGTGATTCATTTAGAACACAAATAATAAGTAAATCTGTATTAATGGTTCAAAAATAAACTTAAATAGCTACATATGCATTTCATTTTACAAACAATTGAAATTTTTCAGGTTGGCAGGTCGTACAAAATGTAGAAATAATGGAGCTTAAGTATAGACTTTAATAAGTCGATAGGAGTAAGAGCACAAAGGTTGTCGATTGCGTATTATTTATCCAAAAATAGAAATGTCTTTAAAGAACAAAATACTGTGAGTTATTTGCGACATATTAATAAATGAAAACAAACTGGGATGCTGGGGTAGAAAAAAAAAACCAAAATTCCGGAAGATGAGAAGATGACAGGAGTACTGAAGATAACTAGCTTTGTGAAGTACAGGTGCATGTTCAGACATGCATGTGACAGGGAGGTCAAACTCAGCGAACATCAAAGCGGCAATCGGGTGGAAATCAACTGAAAAGAGATCAAGAGGATATACAAAGGAGCGATGGATGGATGGAATAAAGCATGACAGAGAAGTTAGAAATATTATAATTATTAATTTAGCAAAGGAGTGAGTGACGTAGAAAGAAATGGAACTGTGGAAGACAGGGGCGGCCAAAACTCTTGAATATAGTTGCATGTGATGGCAAGAAGGAAGAAAAACATTAAGTTGTATACTTGTATCATTCTACATAGCCTATCGTATCCTATGGTTAAGTATTAAATTTCGATAGGTATGTAAGTTTAGTGGGCATCACTGTATACTGCAATTGCTTGTATCTATGACTACTAACGGAATTTGTGTGACTCAAGTAACCAAATTTAAAACAAATATATTAAAATAGGTTCTGCAGATGTTGGATTACACAAGCCCATAGAAAATTTATAAAATTTCCATAGAAATTATAATTTTGATGACAAATCAAGTCGAGTTCTTATATTTTCTTGTTAATATAATAGTATCTCTATAAGTATAGGTAAATTATGCTATATAATTCTACATAATAGCTATCTAAACTTCCGTAATACCAAACGTTTTAAGCATATTTTTTAATCATGTGGAAAAATATTTTTTATACTTACAACATAGATGATAATATTTTATTATTACTTAACAATCAAATATATCAAATATTGTGTTATAATACACGAATAAACTAAACTCGCAACTAAATTAGCTTCAACTCGTCCTATAATTTTTTGAATGAAATACGGTAGTAATAGATGGACCACGAGGACAGGTAGGACAGGTTGGGTTAAATTTGAATTATTAAGTTTCTGATTGGGTTTGTTTTGCCCCAAAATCGTCGATAATAAAATATTAAATCGGATTACCTAAAAAAACAAATTATTATTAACTGGTTTATCCGATTATATTTGTGTCATATTTTACTATCTTTAATGCATCGTCATCACCGTAACGAACTGAACTTATTTTATTATTTTCTCAACGGTATTGCACTGAAAACAATATTTACGAGTAATTAGATGCGATCATAATACAAATATTATAATATACATGTTACATATTATATTACAATTTACAGTAGGTTTTAGATATATACCTAGGTACGTTCCCTCTCGTGATAAATAAATACAAGTAACATTATTTAGTTTGGTCTGACACTTTATTATTATATATATATAAAGAAAACACGATTAATATATTTATTATTATAAAACAGTCTTAATCAACAAAATGTTCTGATGCTCAATGATGATGTAAATGGTGAGCAATAAAATGCGTATGTATAATAATACGATTTAATAATATAATTTAAGTATGATATAATATATAGATATAAGAAAATATTCATGTAAAGTGTTATTTATATTTTAAACCACGTTCAATAATAAGTTGCAAAGTCGATTGTTTATTGTATATTTCGTCATCGAATGTATAACATACGATAATATACACGTATCGGTTATTTTGGTTATAACTATTGATAATAGGTAATATTGTTTGTGTACGTAGTTAATTTTTGTGTATGATTTGTTATGGTATTTTTGTTTTTTTTTTTTGCATACAAGTACGGACAAGATCAGATATGGTCTCGTTATATCGGTGGCCCATTTCGATTATGAATAATAGGTATAATATATGTAAATATCAAATAAATAAAGCCGCTATATATGATTAGATATAATGTGATTACTTTGTATGATTAATATTGTTTCGAATTAGACCACCGAAATTTAAATGTTTGATTTAAATTGTTTAATATCATAAGTAATTTTATAATTATTAACTGTCTGTTATATTATAGTATCTGTATTATGTAATATTTCTTATGGTGACGAGCTGACAACTTCACTATGATCTCAATTAAAATATGTTTGCCGAGAAAAAAAAAATTAAAAAGCGTAGTAATTTATCAAGCGTTAGTTATATTTCACGAAGCTAATAATGCACGTTATTCTTCTTCCGCTTCGTTTTGATAGGTTATATAACGCACCGATGATTTTTCTCCGGTGACCAGCGACTGAAAAATATACAAAGTAGCATGCAATTAGTAAATCCTCGTGTACATGTATCATTGCTGATTGCGGTATGTTTAATATAAATGTGGTTAATAGTGAAAAAAAAGAAAGCCACCAAAAAAGTAATATAAATGTTAAAAATATGGTTATTTTTTTTTTTGTGTTTGAATTTTTTTGGTTAAAGTGTAAGTATAAATGATTATAATTTATAATGTATAAAAATATTAGAGTGTTACTATTTTGGAGAAAAAAAATGTTATAGCATACCGTCTAGATAGAAAGTATTATAATAATGTCTGAATTACTAATGTTGTTTAAAAGTATCAACAACAATTCTAATTTAAATATTGTTTTTACAATATTTTTATTTAAAAATACATACATAAAAGTTATTAAATATCTAATAAAAGGTATTGATTGTTTTTTATTATTGAAAATCTAACGGTTTTTTGTTACTTAAAAGCATTCAAGCACCTTAGTTTATGAAAATATGTTTAATAGTATCAAAAAAATATATATATAGGTAATTCAAATAAGCCATACAGAGAACATTAATACTGTTAATATTAAAAGCGTGTTATAATATTATTGTTTTTAGTTTTTTTAGTGAAGTTGTAAAATATTTTTTTTTCACTTACCCACAATTATAGGCAAATATTTTTATTTTTTTGTATTTATAATAACTAAATAAAAATAGTTAAATAAAAATATTTGATTTTTTTATAAATTATATTACGTATGACACCTATAATAATACAATATTATTTAATTTGAAATAATTCAATAGCAATAATAAATTCTGAAATAAAAAATATTATACTACACGTTAAAAAATCTCCAAATTACGAATACTTTGTCTTGTTTTGTGGAGGAATATTATCAAAATATAAAACATTTTACCATAATAATATTTTTTGTTTACTTTCAACAATTATTGTTATTAGGTACTTATGCGTTTTTATCAATCCTACTTTTATATACTAAGTTATGACGTAATTAAGATATATTTCTTTCATATTTTTATCCAACTTAAAAATTAAAAAATATCTATAAAATATAGTTATACATTTATAATTTATAATCAATATTCTTTGGAGATTTTAACTACTTAAAAGTACACTGTTTATAAATAATATTTTTAAATAGCTTATTGCGACGAAGAAATTGACAGTTGATACAAATATGCTTATCATAAAATCATAGTTAATACATTTTTTCTTTGATAACTAAATATTGAATATCATTCGCTTATTTAACTATTTAATATTTCAGAAGTTTTTACTTTTTTTTCTTCTTTCGTCGGTGGGCTGCGCAAGAAGTAGAGAAGTGGTGCATACAAGAAATTCAACATAGCCGTTCCAAATAACATCCATTCAAATCCAATTGTGTTCACCAATTTTCCGCTTAAAGCCGGTCCTGGTAAAAATAAATCGAATTCTCATTTCTCATAAACAAATTTTTTAAATTTAAATATTATCAACTATAACTAAATAATAAATAAATACAAATATGTCTTATTCAAGTACATAATATATAACTCGTTGGTTTTTTATTTTTGTTAAAATATTTTCAAATAAAATAAATGCGAGAAAGAGCTGTGGAAAAAGAAGAGATAATAGTTTTATATTTTTAAAATAAAAATAATCATACTATTGTAGTAATGATCTGCAGTGCGGAAGAAATTGAATCAAGAATACTGTAAGAGCTGGTCAACATCAATGCTAAATTATAATTGAAGGAAAACATCGAGGTCATAGTTATTGAGACATTGTGAGGGTTCAAAGGATGTACTGTGTTTGAAAACTGAGGAGCGATGAACAAGGACAATAGAGAGAAGAATTAAGACATAACAATGAACAAGGGTTGGCAGCCGATTATGTCCATTTTAATCCCAGTAAATTACGATATTCTATACAGACGGAAATTCTTATGAAAAAAAAAAAAAACTATAGAAATCTGTGTTTAGAGGATGCCTGCAGAAAAATATATAATGCTTTATACTAAGAACCAGAAGTCACCTGTTTTATTTATTTGTTTTTATTAATTTGATTTCTAAAATTAATAAACTTTTTTTTTTAAATAATTTAAAAAAAAAATAATAAAAGTAATTCAAATAATTAATTTATACTTTCTAGTTATACACAATAATATCAAAAAATATACGATTATACGTACTCTTGATAACATCTAGCGTGACATAATTTTAAAATGAGTAGATAATATTTATTGTTACGTTTAAATAATATTAAACTGAAGAAAATGTATTAGTTTTAATTTTAATAAAATATTATTTTAATTTTACTATTAACATAGTATTTTACAGATAATTTATAACTGATAAGATATAGCTTAAACATTTTATGACTGTTATATACTAATTCTACCTTCGTAATTAATTTTTTAATACATATTTATAAAAAAAAATATAGATGGTATTGACGTTACAATAATTGCTTAATGTAATTTCAAAATAGGTAACCTTTTAAGCGTCTACATCCGTGTATTGATTATTGGTTATGATCAGGAAATATATGAGAAATTTTAGTCTGATTGTTTATTAAGGAATTAAGAAATACTTATAATATTTATCATATAATAAAAAAAGCAAATAATTTATAAATACAAAATTGCATTTCAACAGGATATTATGTTACGTGTTTGTCGTCTTTAAATTTAAACACGTAGTATTTCATAATTAATATTTATAAAAACTATTATTGTTTTTTAGATAAACACGTTTGATAAGTTTTAATTATTTTTCTGTACTCATAACATAGGCGAACATAAAATAAAAATAATCAATGAAAATAGATACATCTGACATATCACTCGTGTATAGGGTTAAAAAAAATAAATCACTTAACAATCGAATTATTAATTGCCATTTGTGATCATCTAGTGTAAGCGAGTTTTAAAAATATATTCGAATGAGGTTAATAAAAAAGTGCTTTAAAAATAATATTCAGACGTGGAGTGAAAATGTACGTCGATAATCGCGTTGTGAGACAATAATAATGTACGAAAATGTATTTTAGCCGTGCATTCTTAAAAATATGAATTCTATTTATTTTGGCGTACGAATTATTTTACAATACTTACCAATTGTGTAGCCCAAACAAAACGCCACGTCTCCAATCGCATAAACACTACCATATACAGCTGTATGACGTATATCAACCAAGTAGCCAAGCTCGGGCATCATTGACGAATCCACCATACCAATAGCAAAACCCAGACCAGCGTTCGGTATAATCAAGTGATTTATGTCTTTAGCCGTTGGTATCTGTTCGGAATAATAATGTGTTCCGTTTCATAATAAATATATACGTACAAAATAATTTTTTTTTTTTAGAAATCCTAAATTGTATCTTACTATCATCAAACAAATCCCAATCACGATTAATCCAATCATTGCAGCTAACCATCTGTAAATATACAGTCATTACAGACATCGTCATGGTTAATTTATTGCAATCAACTCGCATCGTCTCCATAAATACCTTCCCATACGGTGTCCGAGAGGTCCAAACAAATTCGTTCCGATCAAATAAGAAATACTCGCTGGTAAAAACGTTACTCCTTGTTTCCATCTTCCGGCGCCCATAGTATCCATCATCCATATAGGCAAAGAAGGTTCAAGCATTGCGATTCCCGTATTAGCAAAAGTAATAGCGCCTTGGAAAATATTTTAAAAAAAAATTGCGAATGAATTTTTTTTTTTTTATTGATTAAAAGTTTTAAAAATTACCTGCAGCAATTATTATATAGGGATCCATGACTAAAGATTTTAAGGAAGGGGATTCTGCATCAGTTGTGACAACTCCTGGTTGTAAAAGCAGTAGTTGTAGCACTATAGAATAATTAATTAGACTTTTAAGTATTTAATTAAATTTATAATTTATAGTATACTATGTAAGTTTTTGAAACAATTAAATACATTGCATAGATGAAATTTAAAAAAAAATAATTAATGAAATAAATATTGTGCAAATATGGAATACAAACCAGTATTATATACGACCAATAAAGACAGTATCTACCTATATATATATATTGTAAATTATGGTATACCAAATTACTAATTTCTGTTATGTACATTGTACATTAAAAAAAAAATTGATAATAAATAACAATAAAAATATATTTCTAAGCAAAATTGTATCCGTTCCATAAGACAACATTGACGTATTTTTTTTATTGAATCAAAATTAATATTATTTAATATTGCCTAATGATATTATTTCTTTGATTAGTATTAAAAAAAAAAAATATTGAAGTACATTATAAATCTTTATTTGACATTAAATAAAATCAATTGCTTAGAAACATTGATATATTTGTAGAAGAATAAAATGTATAAAAGTACTCTATGTCTAAAGATAAATAGGTAGTGCTTTTGATTTATAGTATTAACTACAAAATATATAAATACATAAATTACGAAGTTAATTAAGTGCTATTACATAAAATCTATGTTTTATATACCTACACAAACAGTGAAATGTTAAACATATCTATTTAAATTTTTAATATAATCCATGAAACAAATAATTAAACATTTCGTTTAATTTTATTGTTCAAATAAAAATGTATGTTAGGTTATAATTAACATGCAATTATGAAATTATAACTATATAGTCTATAATACTGTCTAGTATCTACTTTAAAATATTAAAGCCAATATTAATAGTTGGTATCCATGAATATTAAGTAGATCTAAATCAGACAAGGTCAGACATCAACAATGTTTATTAAAAATGTATGTATATTATATAATATTTTGTTATTTTAAATTTAGGGTAGTAAATATTTTATTTTGTATCTTTACAATTTTTAATTTAATTATAATTTTTCTAGACATTAACAACACATTTCGTGAAAATAATATTATAAACGATTTGCAAGTATTCACAGAGTTACATATTTAAATATTTTTAGATTTTAAATGCAGTAGTAAAAATTTAAAACAAGAAAATTATTTTCACACCGGGCCATTTTTATAATAAAATTCAAGCTCTCAAGAATTCACGCAAAAAGTATAATAATTTTAATATTTGATGATATTATATTTATAATTGTACCCCGGGAAAATATTATAATACTATGAA
The DNA here is from genome assembly GCF_002803265.2 of Melanaphis sacchari. NCBI lineage: Eukaryota > Metazoa > Arthropoda > Insecta > Hemiptera > Aphididae > Melanaphis > Melanaphis sacchari. Next base: position 438,849 of record NW_020270535.1, read on the forward strand.
TGTAGGGTCCTCGAAATACGCCCAATATGCCACCCATCAAACAGCATTCCTGTATTATTTTTATAATTACACAGAAAGAGACGTACAAAAATTATTAATAGACTTAATTTTTTTTTTCAAATATCTCTTTGAAAATTGTAATTAATGTTTATTCAGAAGAAAGATAAATCAATTATGTTTTCAAAACACACAAACATAGGAATTAAATTTAAATAATTTTGTCCTCTTCATACTGTTAATTAGATTTTTCTAAAAATGGAAAAAATAAAATGCGTTTTAAGATCAATATTGGTAATTAATTATTCTACAGTTCCATCTATACTTATTTTTTAAATAATCACGTTAATCACGATAACAAAATATTTTCATTGACATAAAATATGTATTAAACTAAGCATATCAATTAACTTTTTTAATTACTAGTAAAATAATGTACAACCACGTCGGTAAAAAATTTGTTATACATTATTGTTTCGCAGTTTAATATGTAGATAAATTATATTGACCTAGATGTATAATCTACAAATAATTGTATACGCTTTAATTGTGTTTGGCTATGGCCCAGTGTGCAACTTACTACAAATAATAGACATATAGGTGTTCATAAATAGGTGTATAAAGTACGTGGCCAATCTGTTTTGTTTGAGATTTTTGGTTAGTAAAATGCAAGGCATGTTTATACATAAATATTACACAAAATATAATCCATTATAAACAATAAAAAATATATATACTTTATGCCGCATTTTTAAATTTTACATCTTCGATTATGTTATTACTTATTATTATTGCATTACATCGAGTTGTGAAAAAATGTGTTGGAACTCTATGGTACGAAAATATACGTAGCTATGTGCTTTTACTAAATGCGATTAAAATGAAAATGGCAGAAATCAATTAACCAACGTCTGCTTATGGCATATACAAGGTAGATGGTTGACTTGAGTGACGCCTGCAGTTATATTTTTAAATGCTAATTAAGGGCAACAAATAAGTTGTTATTGATAGGATATATACTATAGGTACCTCTAAACAGCCACTAAATGTGTGGCACTCGTCTCGCTTGACTCAACTCGGTGAAAGTCATAATATTATTATTTTCAACTGTTTAACGGATAGCTATAACGTAATATTTTATTAAACAAAGACTCTGAACGAAAATCGGTTTAGCTAAAAACTGTGGTTAGTGGTTCTAAAAATCGAAATCGAACCAAAATTTTAATATCTACTCATGCACCTTGAAACTGTTTCACTAAAATATTTATATTATAAAAAAAATAATGATGAAATGTATAAATATATATATATATTATATATTCAGATATACTATTGTAATATTGTGTATTAGTGTCACATGAAAATCACTGGGATGTCCATTTGAGATTCGTGTTTGGTGCGATTAGCAAACGTTTTGTTAAAAAAAACATGCTTTGATATTTTACGTTTTTACAGTTCATTGTTTATCGAATACTTCTCTACAATACCGTAGCCTGTAGGTTCACTTTCTAATCGATAAATAAGATCTCGCGTGTATTAAATTTAGACCACTTTTACTGTTCCAAAAAATGTCTGGAATACACCGGAATAATTTTAAAATAAATAATTCTTCGTTTAGTTCAAAATCAGACATAGAGGATGAGTTGAAAATTACGTTTTAAATGTTATTATAATAGCTAATAAAATATATGGTTTGAACGTAAAAAGTTGTGTTACCTTATTCCGATTCAAAATACACACAAAAATAATTCCTTACGTACAAAATATAGTCCTGAATCCTGGTACAAATATATTTCTTATTTCATAACTATTAACAAAATAATAATGTTTGTTAAGTCATAATTTTATTTTTTGAATAGGCCACGTACTTCCATAAAACATTATTGGTATTATTGGTAGGTGTGAGTAATATTCGATCTTATTCACGTATTTTATCAAGAAACATTAAGTATTAAATTATATATCAAACTATTAACGAATCATAATTTATTAAACGAAATATTATTTAATTAAATGATTGACTATAGTCTATACTTATAGTAGGTACCTATACTAGGTATACTGTCTCCAGTGGTCTTATACAATGCTCAATCCAACTGTGATGTATTTACGACCAAACGTATGCAAAGTGTTATTTGGTTTAATTACTTACTCGAATACCTTTATAGTTTAAGATCATTAACCGCAAATCATCACCCTTAGACACGATTTTAATTTTAATTTTTTTTTAAACTTAATATTCAATTTTGCGTACATCCGTCTCCTAGTGCCAAGGCCGATAGTATTAAAAACGGAGCGGTTTTCCCCACAAACTCGTACATAATTCCGCCAAACGGTGGACCGATTAACACGCCCAAAGCTAATCCACCCAGTGCAATACCCATTGCGTTTCCTCGTTCTTTATCGTCAGGGTACCGTTCAGCTAACATTCCCATTCCTACAAAAAAAAAAGTTCATATAACATGTAAATAAGCGTTTACACAATAATTTAGTATAAGTGGGTAAAAGCTGTTAAATAGAAATGATTCGTAAGAATTTTTTTTAACGACACAATAAAATTATATCATTATCATGTCTAATGTTTCGTTGTGTGTGTAATGTGTACATAGATAATATTAATTTACCAGAGACAGTAGAACAAGATGACCCGATTCCTTGCAATGCTCTAGCCAAAAACAGTACCCCGTAACTCCGTCCGAAAGCAAATACTAAAAAAGTAAATGTAGATTAAAACTATATTATGTTATCATATAAATATAGTTACATATGCATAGGCGCAAATAAGATAGAGAGTTAGTACTGGGTATCAGTTAGATCAATATGTTAAGTGTATTTAAAATTAAAACTATATCCGCAGTTATTGTTGACGAATTGTTAAAAACGAAATTGTTTAAAAATGTTCGTAGATTTAACAATAATTAATAACATTAATTCTACCATATATGAATTATTAATAGTAAATAATATACGGCATGTAAACGAATCGCGTCATTGTCGCTATGCCAAAATTTCAAAAGAAGACTATTGTCAACAATAACGTAAACGCTATTTAATACTGGTTTAGGGATAATTAATATTCAAAAATATATGAATATTAATGTCTTTTTTACTTTTGGTCTTAATAATTTATAGGGGAATTAAATTAACATTGATATTGATAACAATCTAGCTAGGTATATATTTTATATAATATAGGTACTCATTTTCTAGAAAGTTTATTGTAAGATTGTAAAATTATTTTGAATTTATTGAGTGGGTATAATGAGAGGCAAGCTATCTATCTACGCCGGTTTCCTGTAAAAAAAAATTACAGGGCTCAAGTCGATCGAATTCCTTATTTACGCCTATGGGTATGTGTCCAGCACAATTTCAAACACGACATGGTCTAAATCGAGGGGTATTTACTTATGGTCGATATAAACATGATGAAAAATCCGGTGAACATCGGAATGCTATAGCCGATTCTGTGGGTGAGAGGTCCGACAATGGGGTTAACCATTAGCTGTACAACTGCTTTAGATGCGAACATCATACCGACTGCAACCGTTTCGTGAACCAGATCGTCATGCCTTTCCTTTTTGAGAGTCGCTTCTCGTTGTTCCCAAGTCGGCACTGTTCCGTTCGCTAAGGTTTGATTACAAGACAACAGCAATTATATACACACGTGTTTTAGCTTAGTATTGTTTAAAAGGAAAAAACATGCTATGAATATGATATTAAATAGAATTGTACTTTTGAATTTTATTTTTATTTTTTTTTTTACTCTGACACTGTTTGGTTTATATACATAAAAAATATTATAATATATTAGTATATTATAAATTATTATCATTGAATTGTTTAGGATTAGATGATAATATACATTTAAATACTCGAATAAATAATACAAATAGGTATCTTTTCTATGTCAATATTGTGAAGACGAACGTTTTCATTACGATAGTGTCCTGTAAAATTATGTGTACCTGCTCAGCATAGTAATTAGTTCTATGAAATTCTTTTAGTACTTATTTTGGGAATCTATGAAATATTTTGTCAACGATTATCTGGTAGTTTGTATTTTCTTCCCCTCCCAAGCGTATAATATTATATTACATTTTAATTATAATTATGATATTATGTATGCTTAATTAGTGTATTGTTAAAAATAAATGTATTATTGCAATAGCTTATATTTTTCAATTAAATTCCTGATAGTGTTATAAAACTATAAAAGTATAAGATATAAATTATAATTCTAAAATGGAAGCATAATTTAACACTTATAATTAAGCGTAGTTTTAAATTTTTAAATAAGAAACATTTCAAACAATTTCAACAACGTATTAGTTAGTTAATTAACTATTATTTATTTGTCTAAGTTCTCCAATGAATTTTTTCTAGAGTTTTTACTTTTTTCGAAGTGACATTATATGTATATTTAGAATGTGTGCGTTGAATGTGAAAAGTAGTTCAAAAGAGACGATCACAAATAATAACGATTCACCAAAACATATATTTAGTTTATGATAGTCTGTAGACTAATAACGACAGTTTTTCGTTTTGGTATGTTGGAGAACTTACCTAAATTTATTTATGTCTCTTTATTTTTTTCATGATATTATTTGTACTCCTACCACAATAGTAAAATATAAAGTATGTTACTTGTGACCAATATAGATCGTTATTAAATTCAGTGATGAACTACATATTCTTTGAAGATAACAATTAAAAATCTGTTTATATATTATTAAGATAAAATATGAAAATATTACCTATCATCGATTAACCGATACATCATTAGTATCGATAAAAAAAAACGTTCAATAGAATGAAATATTTTTATTTTCTAATTGTTTGTCAATGCGTGATTTTAACTATCAACGTGGAATAAACAATTGAAAAAAGAACATATTGCATTTTAAGTAAAATTAAATTAACTATATTATATAGGCGTGCAATGTAGGTTATGTACGTAACTATTAGTTTAAACTAATTTAATATAGAATTTACAACTCAATAATAATTATTCTAAGCTTTAGATATTGTTATTATGATTGATCATTATACACGCGTATGACACGCGAACAATTTTCAGAGTGATCTGCGTTCATTAAATGGTAATTATTTATTGTCTCGGAACGCCAATGGTGTAAACATTACACATACCGTATTTAAAGTTCTCTCGTTTTCCATCAATTTGTTGATATAGTGAATTTTTGTTAGAAACCCTACATCACAATAAATTGACATAATATACTTACATAAATTGTATAATATTGTAATAGTGTAATAATATGTACATAACTACACGTCGATATAAGTGTATTACGTACTATATAGGTACATTGTACATGTCATATTATTTTCATTCGTTTACGAACGCGACACGCTAGCGTAACTACATAATATTGTATGGGAACTACGGTAACAATTTATACATTAAATATGGTAATAAAATCTAATGTACTTGAATTACCTGTCATTGCTCCATGTGGCACTGGATATTCATTTGGCGGGACTGATGAAATAGTGGCAGTTAGTGGTTGATCGGGGTGTTGGATGTCGTAAAGGAATTCCGGTATTATGGGGACTAAAAAAAAAAAAAAATAATGATTATTGAAGCGCGATAATAAATAGGAACCTAACATGTATTAGTAAACCTATATACCTCCTATTTATACTAAATATTGGGTAGTTAGATTTCAGATTACCAAACAATTTCTTATTAGTTAATATTGTAATATTACTCATGTTTAATGAAATTTAAATACAGTTTTGCGTGGACCAGTAAACTTTAATGCAATGACAAGGGAACTGGAAACATTTCAGTGAACTCGGGTTGGTCGATACTCTTATATTAATGATTGATTAGTTAAAATATGATGCAGCTAATCTATTTTATAATATACGGTTGATGTGGAGTATGAAATTGAAGGTTAATAACTGATTGAATTTTCACGAACTAGAATATTAATCGTATTTAATATAGGAAGTACGACGTTAAATCCGTATATTTTGACTGATAAAATGTAGTTAAAATCTATAATTAGATAATAAATGGCAAAATTATATTTCATTTAGATATTTTTTTACACACAGCAGAACGAGATTTGACTATAATATCACATTACCTGTATTCCAGTTTTTAGTTATTGATTCTTTAATCAGTTTAATACAGTTTGATAAAAATTGGTTCAATAGTTGTATAGGATTAACAATTTTATTATTTATTAATTATTTTAGCGCAAATGTACAATAGATAATAATCAACAAATATTATTTAATAGATTTTCGAATTAGGTAAATTCAATAAGACATTTACATATATTAGCAAACAGTTAAACAATATATTTTAATAGCTTGATATATTATTATTATTATGTACTTCACAAATATATGTTTAATATTTATAGTATAAGATACACGTATTAAATTTTATATAAATCTTATGCGTTATGTTATAAGACACGCCTATCTCACTGAGACACATTGAATTGTACTATTACTTTAACATAAAAAATAAAATAAAAATATTGAACCAAATACACTTATTTATTTATACATCATAGTCGTATATGAAGATGCATGTAAAATGGTTTCGAGTTAATACTTTATGGTTTTCACTAAAAAAATTAACTGCAGGTCTGTCTACGAAAAAAATATGGCTGTCTCAGTGAAAATGGCTTTGTTACATGCTTGATTATTATATTGTACTATTAAAGCATTATAGTATTACTACAGCTTGATCATAACGAACCTTACCAATTGAATTACTTACCCACAGTTGTAAGAAGCATATTGTCCAGGAGTAAAGCTATAGCTACGATCACCACTACGAGTTGGCGGGATTCGCGACATCGTTTGAGCCATTCTTCAATCATTCCTATCTCCAAGACCATACAGCACCTAAATTTATTAATTGATTATTTTAAATTTTTTACTAACAGTACCTTTATAAATATATGTATATTATGTAGTATAGTGTAATATATCATGAGGGACATTTGAATGTATATCTTACACTTCATTAAAGGCATTTATAATAATAACGTCGGCTTTAATATCAACTTTTATTATTATAACTTAATTAGCATATATTTATTTTAAAATAAAATGAATAATATCATTACTTTGTTATCTTTACAATCCTATTATGATGTTTCAAATATTTAAGTAACTAAAATGTTAAAATAAGGTAAGTCGGTAGACGTATATAAAGCTTATTACATTGGTTCGAGACACTAACAATACATTTGAAACGACACTGAACACAATAGATTTAAGAACGAACGCTTTAGAATCAAAGATGAAAGGTACATTATCAGACTTGTAACAAGCAATTAGAATAAAATATAATTGAGTTAACAGGTACTTACAAAAAGAATATTTTGACAATAGTAGCGGTATTATTATAAATTATTCATGTTAATATATATTTACAAATTTCATAATATATAAAATAAAGTTAAAAAATACATTTTATATATTTATTTATATTTTTATTCTTGTTATATAAACTTAGAAATATAATGACTATTTATCTTTTTAAATATGTTCACCGCATCTAATAAAATTGAAAAATAAATTGAAAACTTATAATAGATAGAATATTACCAATAAATTATAAATTAATTTTGATTTTGACAATCCATATTTGTCAGTATAATTATTTAAAATATTATTTTATCATATTTACAACCTTATGAATATATTAAAGAAATAATATTTATTAAAATGTTTGTAAAATACCTGAAGAATTGGTAGGTAGGTAGGTACTATTGTACTGAAATAATAATAGCACCCTTAGGCTTAATACTTTTTTCAAATATTCTGTCTTGTTTTTATTTTCTCTACATGATATTATATTATAATTTGTTACTCTAGAATAATGAAGTGCTAACAAATTGCGTATACGTAGCTTGGATTAAATATATGAAATCAAGGTAAGACATATTTTATTTTTATATAAGAAAATATGTAACAAAATAAATATTCAAATATTTTGTTTATCAAGCTGGGATTAAAAATCTATTGGGCTCCGAAATATCAAAAACTTAGAGGAGCCACAAGCCGTTTCAACTCTTAAATTTCTATTCTTTTCATTAAAAAAAAAAATATTTAATTATTCTTTTCAATGTTTATAATATGTTTTAATTTTATAAAAAAAAGAATAATAAATTATTTTTTATAAAGAAATAATATCTTTGTTTATATATGTATAATTAAGTTATTTATTAATATTTAAATAATATAGTTGTAACAACCACTGCAGTAACAAATTCTATTTTGAACATTTATATAAAATATTCTTACAGTACACATAAATAGATCAAAAACATTTAGAATATCGATGAATGATTAAATATGTTTTAATAATATTATTGAATATAATTTAATAATTACATGATTATAATATTAACTAATAAAATTATGTTGTTGATAATTTACAAGCTTTATTAATTATAATTTTTTTTTTAATTTATCATTATGTAATTTTTTGTGACCTTAACATTTCTATTTTATTTTTTAAATGATATGTTCATTAAAATTTTTTTTTGTGAAAAGTTATAGTCCTAAGTATTTTACCCCCAATCCAAGTTTTATCGTTAATAAAGCCATTGTATTATTAGTTATTAATATAGAACATTTCACTTTTTTGAAATGTGAGGTGTACTGTAATGCCAATATTACGAGTATGTTACTATCAATAGAATAAATAAACAAACCTAAACTGAAGTTGTCTGGTCTAATAATTTACTTCTTAGAAGACAATTCTGTAGTCTGCATATTATTTATTGATAACTTTTGTCCGAAAACATTAAACTAAAACAATAATAATTAAAATAAATTACTAAATGGTTTGTATCATACCGAAATAATTAATACATTTCTTCAAAAATATTCCCAAAATATTGTATTTCTACGAATCAAAATTAAACAAAAAATATTATACTTATAGACTATGGTTAGTTAAAAATTATGAAAATGATTTACAATAATGGTTTTATTTTTTAACGAATTTCGTACCTGTAATGATGCTGAATAATTTTGAGTATTTATTTATATAAACTATGTGTTAATTCGTTGATTAGGCTAAATAAAATTCTAATATAGATTTAATATATTAATTTAATATATAAATTTATAACTATATGTTTTAAATACACACGAATACCTGCACGGTTACATTGTCTAGAGTTAACTAGCTATAAACAGCCATGAAAAATGTGACAAGTTATTTGATGAAATAGTTTTAGAGCTTTGCTAATAATTACCTATTATTTGTAGTAGTTAAAGTAATGAATATCATTGTTTTTGTCACATAATATAATAATAACAGTTGTCATAATTATCATACAGATGAATAAAAACAATGAAACATTATCTTCAAACATTTATGGAACATTGTTCAAACTTAAAAGGAGCTGTGATATTAATCATCACGGGACAATGCGATGAAAGGGATTTTCGTGATAAAAATTAAGTGGTTTCATAGTCGAACGAAGTCTTATAGAAATCAATAGGTATAAACCGTAATTATTGAATATGAGTATGCTAATGACAGTGAATAATATTTTATTTTACAACTACGGAATAAAGACAAATACGTACGTAAATAAATAATTAAAGTTTAAAACAAGTTAAAATTTAAGCTGTAAAAAACAAGTATATAAGTATATAAAAAAAAAATATATCAAACATTTATAAATATATAACAATTTATATTGGTTAATACATATTATATTAATATAAATGAAGAATAGAAAGCATCGCAATAAATTAGTTTTTGATAAACTATATTTTGGTTTTGAAAAAATTAATTGATTGAATAACTTTCGAGTTAACAAATTGAGAGATGTTTAAAGAAAATAATAATAACTATTAAGTATACATTATGTAATATGATGGAGAAGTAAAAAAAAACTCTCGTTTTCCATTGTTCATTTAGTAAAATTATTCTATTGATATATAATATTGTGTCACCATATAATTTCAAAATAAATATTATATTTCACGCTTCAGCGTACTTTTCAGATCAGTATTTTACTGTTATATTTATCAGTATTGAAATAAAAAAAGTTTATACCAAAAATAATTAAAATTATTTATACATTTTTTTTTTTTTTTAAACGTGATAAAATTACATAGTACATCAGTTATTATTAAAATCATAATAACCTATCTACGTACAAAACTTTTATTTCGTTATTTAAATGACTAACCAATTGTATGAAATTAATAGAAAATACTATTATTTTTACCTAGTTAGGTATTGATTCGATTGAAAAAAAAAATTCTGTTGAATAATTATCGTAAATATTATTAGTAAAGTGTACCTAAGTATAGTGTAACTGCTGAGTTTAAGTATAAAATAATTAAATTAGTATTATAATAAAACATAATAACTAAATAATTGTATACGCTTTTTAAAGAAAAATTACTTGTAAGTTATTTAATATGTTTACAGAAATTACACGATTATGTGATATACGCGTCAAAGTGATAAAAAAAAAAAAAAAAAAATTACTCGTCTTGTTTCGCTAAGCGAGTAGTATTAACAGTTACATTATTATTAGTAAAGTTAGTATGAAAAAAAAAAACAAAATAAAAAATTCATCGCTATTAAAAAACGATGTTGAACGGAGCTCAGTTAAAACTGTATCTACAGCTTAGTTTAACTTCTTTGATATTTTCATTATTATAAGCATATAGTGTTTTTTACACTGATAAAATTATAAAATAATTTATATGAAGTTTCATTTGGATAATGTTTACCATTTGTAAAGGTGACAAGAAAATTATGGTATACATTCCAGCTATAGTCTCACTTTGAATCTAAAATTGTTTATAATAATATCAATAACAATTTTTACAGCGGAAGGTTACACAATAATATATATCGAGTAGCTTACGATATCATATTCTTTTTAATTACCAGAAATTTTTAGAATGGAAGTTGAAGTGCTATTACTCAATTAATTTAAGTTAATATCTTTTTTAATTACCTGTTTTAAATAGCCAAAATATGATACTCTCGGTTTCATCGTCAACAGTAGACAATATTCAGAAGGTGTACATTACATAACGATGAAAGTGTGGATTTAATAATTTTGTTTATATCATGATCATTGTTTACAAAAACATTACCAACATTTTTAAACCGTTAATTTTCAATGTTTTGTTCCACGGAAGCATGGAACAATAATTAAATAAAAGGCGAGATCGTTTTTGACCAAAAATGTACCCTTCCCTTTTCGACCAAAACAAAATTTTATGTAATGTATGTAATTGGTATATAATTTTTTGTAAAATTGGGGCAATTTTATAATTGTATAATTTTAAAAATGATTAAAAGTATAAGTTGCATATAAAATGTGAAAAATTATTTAAAATATAAGAATATCTATATATTAACATTATTTTTATATTAATATGTCACAGTATGTATTATTATGTAAAAATTATATACAAATTATTTTATTTTTTTACATATATTTATAAAATTTTGTTTTGATCGAATAAAGAATCGGTGTTTTTTTTTTAATTTGGTCGAAAAGTGAATCGACCAAAAAGAAAAGGGTACGTTTTTGATCGAAAAAGGCAATGTCCTAAATAACAATTATATGACACGAACATTCGATGTTGTTGTTTTTGCTCGGTCAATTTAAATACTTATTATATCTGTTAATGTTTTCGATATCTATGTGTATGTGATTATGCAAAGAATGGCCGTCCAATTATCAAAAACAAACATTCAATAAACATGCATTGTAACTTAATTTTGAGTTAATGTAAAAATATGTTAAAATAATATGTCTCCAGGTTCTAACGGAAAATATATATAAAATTTAACTTGATAAATGTACTTTTTTTTTTAAATTAATTTCTACTTCTTTGGAAATGAAGAAGTATCAATATATATTTTAGATAATATGTATATTATGTACCTATACATTACAAAAATCTCAAAAGTCTTTACTAATAATTATTTTATAAGTATCTCTATATTATATAAGTATAACTTAACTTACTGAACGAAAATGGCTTAAATGCTATGGTAAGTTGAACTCCGTTGGGAATAGTTTCTCAAATGCGATTATACAGTCGTTTTCAAATTGAATTGAAAACACACGCTCCCGTGCCCCGCCCTAATCAGTAAATCAGTACTCTACCCAAAACGGTTACTTTAGACGAAGGATGATTGAGTATATTATTTATGTTTCTTTCATTGAAATCAAAATCTTAAGTATTGTTAAAATATTTCATTGTTGTCGACTAAACAAGCAGCATTAAATACTACCATTTATCTAAAGACAAAATTTAAAGCTATACTTTCTTCATAGATTTATGGTGTGAACATTTTGAAATATTTATAAAAAAAAAAAATTACGCTCAACATAATATAATTATTAAATTTAAGTGTATTAGGATTTAACAGTTACCCGATATGTATACTGCTATATTATAATAAATAGTAAACGGATATTATATTTATTATGAAGACATTGTTTCGTTAATGTTCGTCAATATGTTATATACAACGCAGTGTATTCAAAACATACGAAACTGACTTAATTCATAAAATTATGATATCAAAACGCTATCATTATTAAAATACCGACTGATGCGGTGTAATAGGCATTTAATATAACAGCACGGTGACAGGTCACTGTGGGTTTCGACTTTTAACTTACTTGTTCGTTTTACCGACATTTAGTGCACCTGTTCATACTTGAAGTTTGAACTAAGCTTATTCAAAGTTTTTGATGTACCAACATATTATTATATATAGTCATACCCAACGAATTTAATTATAAAACAGTTGTGTTCATCGCATACGAAAAAATATTATGAGCAACAACTATATGTAAGTTTTTGTTTCTAAAAATATTTTATATTTTATTTATACTTATAAATTCATTTAGTACTACGATCTACGGAAAGTATGATATGTTGAAGTCATTTTGGATAAAAACATCGTTTATATAGTTTATTAAGTTTAGATGAATTATATTAATTAAGTATTTTTTATATGTATGCATTATATAATGTTATTAAAAGGTATTAATTTGTAAGTTAATACAGTATACTGTAAAACAGTATGAATATATATTTATGTTACAAAAAACTGAAAATTAGTGAAATTATATTAAAAATTTCAGAGTGTATAAAAAAAAGTTTTAATAAATTTATCTAATGATAAATTTTTCAAGTCCTTAGTATTAATTTATTTTAAATTACAATATAATTACTAAAATTTTTAAAGAAAATATTGTAACTTTTTGTATAAATATTTAATTTTGTTAAAACTAACACTTAAAATATCAATATTAGATATTTTTAGAAAACTGTAAGATAAATTTATGAGGAACCTTGTATTTTATTTTTAATCCTAAGGTATTGAAATAAAAATTATATACATTTTGAATTGCAAACTAATTTTCAAATTTTGTCAACATTTAAACATTAAATAATCAAAAAAATTACATATTGTGTATTTTTGAAATTTTTAAACTGCTATAGGTATACCTAACTTTAGTTTAATAATACAACAATTGCAAAACTTTTAGAAATTAAAAATTTTAAATGTCAATCTACAACAGAAAAATAGGTAGAATAATTTGAAAATATAAATGTATAAAATAAGTATCAAATATCTACTTTTTTTTAAACACAAACCAAAAAAATATTGATTTGTTCAAATAGAATTTTTCGTAAATATTTCCAGTTTTTTACATCATTTTTTTTTTTTTTTTTAACCAATGATTTTGAAAAACATTAATTTTGTATTTTTGACTACCGTACCTAGAAGATCCAATTTATTATTACCAAAAACTAATATAAAATTTCAATTTTGAAGCATTTTTGGTTTTTATTGCTTCAAAAGGAAATGAAACAAACAAAAAAAAAAAAAACAATAAATACACTTCATCGTAATGCCGATACAATCATTCTGTTTAAAATCTAAAAGTACTTAAAACAATTATTAAGCGCGATCTTAATATGCAGTAAAATATTGCACTAAAAATAGGGTATTGTAAAGTTAAATTTATTTTTTTTTTTTGGAATCTCAAATCACGGTAGTAACAACGATATTAAATGCGCATAAAAGAGAAACGAACGACTGACGGTGACAAATCGTGATGCAAAACCAACAGTTTTTATTCCACGTTACGTCAAGCACCAGTTTGCATATTATTTTAATGTAACAATATTTCATCGTAAAGAGTTATTTATTTTTAATGATTTGACACAATACCCGTCAATTATAATAGTGTACATCATACATAAAGCCCGGAAAAACACGGACCGAATTCGCGTGAGATTCACACAAATATTGCTTACAACTTATTCATAATAAAAGTAGGTACGTAAGCAACTTAAAACTATTACCTACAATAATATATTGTCATGATTTATAATAATTCTCTCGAGAGATAATCGCCCGCGCAAAAAAAAAAAAAAAACCCCCGTAAAATTAAAATATTTTATGAAACTGTATTATATATTACGTTACACGCTATACAGGTATATATAAGTACCTCTTACATGTAATATTCGCGAAAGCGCGCGTAAACGGAAAAACAATATCGTATTATATTTACCATCACACGAACCAAACGCAACAAGTACATTACGTACATGTACTTATAGAATTATTATGTGTGACATAAAATATATCGTAAGACAGAAATAATATTATTAAAAAAAAAGCGTCGTCCGTGCCGCCGGACGAGCGGAGAGCGCGCGCAACAGGGCAATAATAATAACAACAACAACAATGAGAATAAAACGACAATAAATTATCGTAGGTAATCGTAAGACGGAATTCGCTCGCACCACCGTTTATACAGGTACTGCGCAACACTCTTAAACAGTAATTATAATAATAATAATAATAATAATAATTAATTAATTAATTAATTAATTAATTAATAATAATAATATTATGCATCGTACTCACCGCGTATCGGCGACGGTAGAGAGGGGTTTGACGGCGGTTGGCGGCGGTTGGGTGCCGGCGCGACGTCGTTCCTGACGAGTCGCCGGCGGTGCGGCGCGGCGCGTAGTACACTGCCACGCTGTACGCGCGCAGGGGTGTACTTAGGCCCTCGTACGAAAAAGGGCAGAAAGAAAGAAAAAAAATTGGAAAAAAAAAAATTACGAAGTCGTGGACGGGGGTTATACGTGTGCGACGACGGGTGTGAGCGGACTCTGCCGTGCGCGTGATATTATTGTATTATATTATATTATATTATATTATATTATATTATGTGATGATGTATTATTGGGTCCGCGCCCGCCGTGCGTGGGTTAGTGTGGGTGTACAATTACGTCGGTGCGTTGTGCGCGCGGAAGCACAGTGACACGACGACGTTGCGGGGACGTTGCTCTGCCAGGAGTCGACCGCCGGGTGCAGAACCCGGGGACCGTGCGCGTACGTCTGACTTCGTGCTTAAACGCAGCCGAGAGCCGGACGATCGTCGAGGGCACGATATATAGCTGTGGGGCACCGTGTGTATACGACGACTATACGCCGTTGTATATAGCGACTTAACGCCGCGCGCGCCGAACACTTTACCCCGCTGGCCGATCCCGATCTCCGCCCAGCACCCCCCCGTCGACCGTGGCGCTCGGCCGAAAGCGGCGGCCGCCCATTAACAGTCGGCATATAACAGTCATATACAGTAGTGCGTACAGTCGTTGCCGCCGCCGCCGCCGCCGCCGTCGTCAATCCCATCCCTCATCCCGATGCCATCCCTCATCCTGTCCCACATTTATATATATATATATGTATATATGTATACCTATAATGTATGATGTGAGTACCTTGCCCGGCTCTCGGCGCACATCACTTTTCTTCCTTTCAACCCTCGCCGCGTCGTCTTCGTCGTCCACCTTGCACTCCTAACCTACCCCCTTGCCATCACACAGTTGAGTGGCGGCGCCCTTTGCAGCCATTATAATATATTATACACCCGCCACCCGTTATCCACGGCGGCATAGTCCATTTTCATCAAGTTCCACCGCCGCTACCGTTCTCTGCACATATAACTTGTTGAATAGACAATTAATTAAAAACTTCCGTTCAAAAGTCCGTCGGCCGGTCGTATAAAATATAAATATATATATATATATATATAAACACACACGTTCAAAATAAACATCACAGTCTACGCAGTGGCGCGGCGGTGTCTCATCTCTTCGTCACCCACGCACCCCACTTGTAGTCCGACCGCACCTTATATTTTATCCCTCCGCGACTTGCACTTCACTTCTATTCGACCGTTTCATAAGCCACTTTATACTTAGTACTCACCACCAACTCTTCTTCCCCTGTCAACGTCGTCGGTTATTTTCTGGGCCGTGCGTGCTAGAGGTGGTGCGATGCGTTTGGATCGTTGGTCGTAGCTATATAGAGGTATAGAGGGAGGGTTGAATTGAAAGCACTTTGTATTCCCCCCCCCACCTCCAACCAATCTGAAAGTGCATATACAAGTATATATACTACAGTGAAAAGAAAAAAAAAGCAATTGGCGCACCATGACAGCTAATTTTACGACTTCCTTTCAATTTTTATTTTTCCTTTTTCTGATTTTTTTTTTTTTTTTTTATATATATATATATATATATATATAGTAAATTTCGAGAGTGTTTTAGCTTTGTTTTACTTTGTTGGATCGTCGATGAGAAAAAAAATTACTCTGCTAAATAAATCCTTCTGAAAATGTCGAAGAGAGAAATATATATATATATAGGTGTGTATATATATGTACTATATGTATATACTTACTGCAGCGTATAATCAAGCGTCGTTCGACCAATTGATTTATTGCGAATAGTGCGAGAGACGAATTCGTGTTTCACACATTCGATATTTCATTCGAACCGAGAATCTAACGCGCAGACGTCCAAACTATATATATTATTAAATTATACATACGACGAACATCAACGTACGCTTTTATCCGTCGCACATTCACATGCAAGTGTGTGACATTGCATGAAAATATATGTTTTGTTTTATAGTAAAGAAATAATATTTTATAGAATAACATATCCAATTGGCAATTATAATATTATACATCGACATATGGTAAAACCAATAATTGTGTTAAACTTGTCTATTTTTTTTTCTCCAGTTTTTGGCTAGCAAAATTTCATCAAAACTTTTAAAAATTCAAAATATGGGCTAAGGAGTTTGGAAAATCGCGCGAATCGTAGTAGGCATTTTCCGACCGTCGACATCACTACCACTTGCGGGTCGTGATTATTACAGTAAATTATAGAAAAAATATGCTGGTCACAATTCACGACCAGATCGGCTAGTATTTGTTTTCAAAAATATTCGAGATTGAATAATCCTAAAAAAACCATCAATAAAAAAAAATGGAAATTAAATTTATAAATATTTAATTTTAAACAATATTTAAAAAATAATTAACTAGTTAAATGCACAGCAACTTTTATCCATTTATGATTAGGTAATGAAAACGAATTAAGTATTACGTGAAACACAAAGTATATTATAATATTGTCTGGGTGAGTAAACTTAATCCCAATAAAAAAGATAGATTTAACACAATGTCTAACTAATTTACCTACAATTAAGAACATTTTCATTAAACAAAAAAAAAACCTACTAAAAGGCTGAGTCTTTGACAATTTTTACTAAAATTAACAAAAAGTTAATTAAATTGTATCTCAAACTAATTATATAAATTACAATCATTTTAACTAAAAGAAAATAAACTATTTTTATTGCTGGTCTCTTTCGATATTGATATATTGATGTAAATATATACAGAAAACAGGTATGCTAAACAAAAAAAAACATATTACGATTAATGTAAATATAAGTTATGACTATAAATATTAAAGCAATGAATATTTCATTATGAATTACCTTTTTAATATTTTTTATTGTCTTCTTATTGAACCAATTGAACCATTTATGATTACAATTTGTGCTTTGAAAAATAATTAACATTCAATTTATAAACATTAATTTTGTTTAAAATAATATGAAAATGATACTTATTAGTGATTTATTTAGATAACAATGTGTATCCAAAAGTAAGTAATATTTTAATTTGTTCAATTGCCACATTAGCTCGATAATGTATTATTTATATTTTATGCATAATATGAAATAATAGCTTAGAAATTTAAAGTTCAAATGTTAACAAAATTAGATTTATTTTATCCAGAAAAAAATCGATTTAAAGTTTTGACTTAACCTAAGGATTTAACGATTTTATTATAATTAAAATAATATTATATTAGTAAAAAAAGATTTGAATCTTTTCACTACAACGCATATTATTTTTTACTATAAAACAATGAAATTTTCAAGTATTTTGATACATTTTAAAGTGCTTAAAAATATATACTCGTACACTTAGAAAAGAAGAGTATATTAAAGTGGTGAATTAAATTGGCTCAACATCGTACCTATAATTTTATTCTAATACAATCAGTCTATAAATTATAGCGACCCATTTAGCCGAATCAATTTGATTTCGGTTACTAAGGGGATTGTTGTTAGCCCATTTGTAAGCGCCTCCATTCGAATTACAATATATTAACGGTACCTAGATCGGTATACATTAACATATAACAATTTCACTTACTTGCCAAATTCGGAGACAGTGTATAGTATAATATAGATATTATAATATGTAGACATACAGCTAAATAGCTAAATAATTCAAAATATATTATAGTAAGAATATACGTAGAAAGGAATTAATTCACAATTTCCATATTACTTCTTCTATCACCAAGTGCTAATTTATTTGTCCTCTCGTAACTTATAAATGTCAAATTAATTTTATACGAGTTATATACTTATGTAATTGAAAAGGGAAAACAAATTTAACAATGAAAAATAAACAATCAACAGTTAAATTTCAATAATTATTGAATTTCATTTCAATCATATAATTTAGAAAGAAGAAATAATTAAAACTATATAAATTGATATTCAATGTAGTAAAAATTAATTTCGTACAATAATTCGAGCCATAATAATAATATTTTATTACACAACGAAAGTTAAATAATTGTTATAAATATTAAATTATATTATATTTTAATATATTCATATTTATAGTTAAAATTATTATTAAAATACTGTAAGAACCCATTAATAGTGACTGTCACGCCCTTTTCTGTTTTTACCGAATATCTCAACATATTTCGACTTTACTCAAACAATAATAAATTAAAGCTTCAGTATGCTCGTACACAGTAATTCACTAAGATTTTGCTTGTTACTTTTCGAATCTATAATAATGCATTTATTTGAATCATTTACTGTAATACATCCTGTTGTGAATCAAACTTTTTTTTTCAAATGAGAATCACATTTTTATTGTTAAATTTTGAATGGATACTTCTTTTATTAGCCTTATACTCGTAGTTTCAACATCGAAATTAAAACTAGATACCTAATAGTTTCAGAGTTATTTAGCTTATTAAATATACATTATTGTATAAAAAAATGTTAAAAGTAATTCTATAGTAAATAATTTAGCATATACTATGTAATATTTTTTCCAGTTATTATTAATTATTAAATTTACGTAGAAAGTCATTTTAATATAATTATACGAATTATTATTCAATGATAAAATGTATTAATTATTTTAGACCCCATATTTTTAATGCTATTATCATAGACAGTTATTTTATCCTTTAAGACTTTAAGTATAAAAAGTTCAATAGTTTAAATACTCCTTCGTATTTAAATTTGTAAGAATTTACATTTTTAAAACGGCAATCAGCTGCTTTACAATTTATAGTGAAAAAGCGTAATTCTTAATAAAAAAATTAAATTTGTATCACGTCAGGGCGCTCTTTAATTGATACATAAAGTGTACATCATACCTATACATAATCTAAGTATCCGGTGGTCTATGAATAGATATCTTATATAAATACTTAATAATTCCAAGTACGGATTTTAATTAATTCATTATTAAAGGAGAGTTTACTTAATAGATTATCTGTATGTATACACATTGCATAGCAAAGCCATTGCACTATGTTATAATATAATTATTTTTTAAATTTCTTTCTCAGCTGAACAATATAATATGATCATTCTTTACAATATTATGTAATATTATGATTATCGATACATAATTCATTGTTGAAATATAGTATTTAATATATATATATATGTATATAACGTGTGTGTGTATCACATTGATTGTGCTTATATTGTGATAGTTTTTTTTTTTTTTTTTTGATTAAATATAAAAATTATATAAATTAACAATATGTTTAATAGATAACAGAAGATTAAAAACTATGACACGAAACATACGGAGAGGGCACTGTTCAACAATAGATCCAAACAATTTAAAGTTAAGGCTTCTTTCTTTAATATATATATATTTTTTTAATGAAATGGTTATGGTTAGTTGGGTTGATTAATTAAGAATATTTCGTAGTAACTTTTAGCAAGTTCGTTTATTTTTTGAAATTGTATCTAAGTCATTAAAGAGGGCTGCATTATGTGTTAGCATCAGTTTTAAAGTTTAATTGGTTTACCAGGGTCCAAATTTGAACATCATGTGATTTTACTTGTCTAATGATTGATTTATATACAAGTAATTTATTTTCAAGACCATGTTAAATTTAAGTATAGGCTGAAATAGATGAAGGCAAAAATTGAATTGTGTGAATTTTTGTTTAGTATGATTTGATCATATTATGTTAACCTTTTATCTAGAGTGATACCTATATAATATATATATTTAGTAGGTGGACGTGCAATCCTCACAAAACTAAACGAGTCCATACACATATACAAGTATATATAGATATATAAATACCTATTCACGCAGTTTTCACGCTCGTTATTTTTATTAAAACGCGTATTCCCAAGGAAAAGTCAATTTGAGTGTCAATTACTAAACTACCCACATAGAGTCTGTCCATCTTCGTTTTTCGTCACGTCGAGACGATTCGATAAAGCAATAAATTGTTTTCGAGGATATTTGGATATTTTTCCTGAAATTGAATAGACCAATTGCGCACACGGTTTTAAAAATATCATGATACACTCGTGCAAATTAAAAAAATAAGACAAAGAACGTTTGGACTATTCACAATGTCAGTAATTGGTAGCATTTACTAGTGTAATCGTATTTTTCATAAAATAAATATCCATCATACTCAACCTATTTAGGTTTATAAAATGAACATATATTTTATCCATTTCATGTTACGGGAAACCCTTATTATTAAACATTTTCATGGTCAAATCTTCCATTGGGAATTCAAAAATAATAAAATAACTAACCACTAAATAACATTTTGAAGACATTTTTTGCTATATTATATTTTATGATGTGGTAATATATGGTTGCAGTTAAATCATTTTTGGAAATATTTAAACTCTGGCTATTCAATTTAGAAATGGGTTAAAGATATTTTAACATAAATGCTTAAGTTCTTAATATTTAATGAATTTTTAATTATAAAATAATTTCCAAAATTTTGTAATTTTCAAAATCTATTTAATATATATATATTGTTTATTATGAAACATTAATGTATTTTCGATGGAAGTAAAATATTTTTTTTTATTGATATATTATTTTAATTTGTTAGTCTTTTTCCTTTAAATAATTTTACCTGATTCCTACCAATGACAAATTTATATAATAACTGATATAGGTAGTTATAATTTATAACCATTAAAAATGTAATTTATGAACTACCGAACTTCGGGAATATTAACGTTGATAAATCACGTTTGCTTTAAATTGTAATCATTAATCACTAATTAATAATAATTATCTACCCATATCAGGTTATTATAATAAATAATATTTTTTTTACATATTTTGTGATTTTATTGAAATATTTTAATTGAAAATTTTAAATGGCATTTAATACATTTACAAGCTACAACCAATCGTTTTCGCATCACCGTGCTGTTTACAACCCGTATTATATTATAAATAATATAATATTACAATATACATAATGTCATAAGTTATGACTCATAACTCATTATGTGCCTTAACGAGTCTTGATCACCTCCAGCCTTATGGACTTTCTCCGGGTGATGATACACCATCAAAATAAGATGCACAAGTGAATTATATTATTAAGCTCAGGCTAGGAATAGAGAACTTCAATTTGCCTATATGTCTTTTATTTATAATTTTAGATTTATTGTATTTTCATATTATGATATGGCTAGGTTTAGAAAATCTGAATAAAATAATAAAATTTTGCGATCTTCTATACGTAGAATTTTAGTATAATATTGTAATATATATCCAGTATTAACATTATTATTATACGGGTTAAAATGCATAATATGTATACACACGTAGTTAGATTTAGATAACACATAGGTAGCATATTTTTATGCTACGATAATAATAGATTTGCAAGCCTTAGATTCTCGCCGTTGAAATAAACCTGATTGCACCATTGGAACGTAGTTTCTTGTTGCAATCGCCAATCGAAAAATAGTTTCGAAAATAGTTCATAATGATATCTAAACAATATAAAAAAATAATAAACTCACCTCAGTCGATAATCGCCGATGTTTTGAACTTTTGAAGTATTATTTTTACGCATATTATGTAGTTTCAATACAATATTTTTCAAATAATAATAATAATTTTGAATTGCGCACAAACATGCATATATCGATATATCCGTTTCATAAATGTGTGGGCAAACACTGCAAACGGTGTTTATTAAATATCAGGTAAAATGTCTAAATTGTGCTCAACCCGTCATCACTTGTCAGTTGTCACCATTCAATACAAAGTCGGTCATCAATACAATATTGCCTATCTATATATTATATGTATTAATATGGTTGGATGTTATTTCATAAAATGAAACAGGTAAATGTACGAGTACCCATATGACACTTAACACACATACACACACACGTATATATATATATATATATATATATATATATATATATATATATATATTATATGCGTATTTATTAATATATGTCAAAAACAGAATATTGCGAAAACCTTTGTTGCCCACGTATAATATAATATAATACAGGTTGTAATGTATACCTATATATACGTCATGTACTCCTCTACTGGCGGCTGTCGTCCGTCATCTACGGGGTGGGCTTACCGTATAATAGCATATATACTTTGCCCTGGTGTTTCACCCGTCGACAATCCTCACCATACCTACCCCTGATATACACCCACGAAATCCTTGCATCGTTTGTCTGCTTAAAAAACAATACGCCGCCGCCAGTCCGGAGGGAGCCATTTTTGTCGTCCAAAGTCACGTATATACCCGCGGGGTGAACAATATAATATGTCCCCACAAGTACACACGGACACACGCACACACACGCGCACACACATATAAAATATATAAATTATGTTTTCGCAATTAATCACTCGCCGTGCTGCGGAGGTCCCGTGGCGGCGGCGATTGTCGTCGGAAAAGTTCGGCCGACGCCCATCAATCAACAGGAAAAAAAAACCCGCCCGCGAAACTCGGTGGTGCGCGACCCGGCAGTAAAGCAAGCTCGCATGTCATCCATATTACACGCCGTATTATTGGTTTGTGTGTGACGTTTTAACAATAATAATAATATGTGATATCACCACTGTCCTTTAAAAATCATTATGTCATGGTAAACCTACTCAGGTATCGAGGTAATTCGATATTTAGTTAAAAAAACGGAAATACGTTTCCTTAACTGGATATGTGCGAGGTTGCTAACGGTCTAATAATATCAAGTAACTAGTAAGCATTGCATTAGCGCTACGAATGTAGTGAAAACGAAATAATTTAAGATAAATATTTTATTTGCTGACTATACCGGTACAAATAATCTTAGACTATTGGCGAAATAATCGAAACATTGGATTTGAATCGAATGAACAAAATGAGTTTTTTTTTTAATTATCCATATATTCTTATCAGTAATACATAATATATAAAATACAAAGGTGTATATGATTTATTATAATTTTAACGTGATTTCGTATTTAGTTTATTTTATATTTATTATTGTAAGCACCTCTGTTATAAATAATTATTACTCGTATTTATTGATGAACTAAACGAACCAACCACATGTTATATAGTTTATTCAATGGTAATTTATTCATAAGAATATTTGTATTCTACCTTTGGATATAATATATATAAAAAATTATGTGCTTAGTACCTACATGTATAATTTTAAATTCGAAACTGACGAATATTAATAATATAAATACAACAAATTTTAATTTATAATATTTATATATTATAACATATTTACTCATGATCTTTTAGGAAATTACAAGTTTTCAAGTGTCTAAACTCAAATTAAACAGGAAATGCAGTACATAAATAATTATATGCTGTAACTTTACTCAACACTCTATAATTGTATAGTCGTATATAGATAACTGTCAACTGTACATGAATGTATAAGCGTATTTATCATTAACGTCGTTAATTTTCTTATTGACTGTCTGCAAGTCTGTTCCTGGTGTTCGAATTTAATTTAGTTAAAGCTAAATAAACATATCATAAAGGCTTTGAGTAGTATACATATATGTGTAAGTATATATAATTTACCTTCTCAATATGCGTAATTACTAGTGTCTAGAACGAAATAATTGAATTGATGAATTTAAAAAACAATTTGTGCACAGCGATACATTTTTTTAGGTCACGCGTCGGTGTAAAAATAAAAATCTAAGAAATATAATATTAGAGCTGCAAATGTGAATGACATAATAACCGATAAAGAAAAATAATAAAACGAATGGGTGGAAATAGATCATTATTTTTTTGAGTTTTGAGTTTTGAAGGCAACGGTCGTCCCCTATTATTACATAGAACAAAAAATAATATATATATATGTATAATATATTCTGTGATAATCTGTTAGACTCGAATTTTTGTAGTAACTATGGTTATATATACTGTGCAGTAATAGTCGGACATGCATTTTAGCACAGTAACCATGGTTATACCCGGTATGTTTTTCGTATAACGACTACAATGAAATGATGATAAAAACATGTCAGAATAATAATAGAATCAATTATTTTAAACCATTATTCCATTATTCCATAACCAGTTTTTTTATATCGTAAACTATATTTACTCATCAAACTAAAAATTAATGTTTTTTATAGACAACCATTAAAATTATTTTTTTTAAATGTATGTAAACTAAGTATAAATCATACGATTGTAAAATAAGTGTCGTTGGCTCTATAACTATGATGGCGTTTAGAAATTTTTTGAAAAAATGTTATTTGTTTATGTATTAATTAAAAAAAAAACCTTTTCGACATTTTATTCCACTATGATAATTCTTATATTTAACTATACGTCCAAAAATAATGACATAGAAGTATACCTATAGGTACAAAGCACGGGTACACATACGAATTAAATGTATGCACATTTTTGAGATTTTCAACAAATCCAAGTTTTAATAGTGTTAATAGTTCAGAAAATAGTAGCTCAACATCTAAAATGGTGTAAATTATTAATCTTAGTATAGATAGCGGTTTATTTTTAAAAGAAATTAATTTTTACATAATATTTCAAAAACACGTTTCGGCTTAAACTATTTTTCTTTATTAATAATAAATTTCAAATGCTTATAAAAATGTAAAATACAACAAATCAAATTGAAAAAAATAATCTAAACATCTACATTATTTACGATTATTACGAAAATCGCATTGTAATTAGTTAAAAAAATAAATATTTATCAATTTATATATATAATTATATGAATTATTAAAACGCTTTTGTTAATTTAAGATGTTGAAGACAACAATAATATTTATTATTATTAACATAAACCATAAAAATAAAATCATTTATTTCAAAAGGTTCAGAAATTAATTTTACTCTTCAAACAAATTAGCAGCATAAAAAAAAACTACAATTTATACGGATAACAATAGTCCTCAAAATCCGAATTTTCAATCAGATAGAAAAAATGAAAGCAATTAGACTGAACAACGTAATGCTTTCGTAATAATAAAAATGTGATCAAGAATAAAATCAATTATGTATACATAAAAGAATAAATAAATTAAATTACGTAGAAAATTCTGTATTATAGAGCGAATCTCTATATAGACTAAGGGTTAGTTAATACAATAGCCAATATTTATAGAAAAATGTTTTAGGTATATTATAATTATTTATAAGTAGTAAAATATGCTGTTGTTTTGTAAGATGTGATTCAATACATTTTATATTTTAATTAATCCATTGAAATTTACTAGTAATTTTGGTAGTACCTACGTGTTGTTTTATTATTTATACATCGAACGTGTGTAAACACTTAGTGATTAACAACAAGTACGTACCCGACTGCTTGTGACAGTATTCAACTTTTAACATTTATAACTTTTAACTTTTGTATTGATAATTCTTAGTTTAGTGTTAAAAGGTTAATCTTAAGGTTACTATTGATCATAATATTATATTTTTATTTTTTTAATTTTTCTCTTGGATAATTTCTTTTTCTTTTTTTTTAATTGTGTGCAGGGTTATTTAACTTTGAATAGCTTACTAATTTTGTGTAAAAATCTATAATAAATAATGGTTCATACTAATAATGTTTTTAAAAATAACTTCGATTGAGTATGAAAATAATACATCTGTATTAAGAAAATCAGTAAAGTAAATTTTAATAACATTTTATACATTTATAAGTTTATTTTGCTTTCAAATACGTTTCAAAAATAATCTTAATTACCATAAGTGTATTAAGCAAACCCAATACATTAAACATTTAATTTACCTATTTGTTTTTATATCTTTGAATTAGCCTTTTTATATAAATATAATTTATATATTTACCCAACTTTCTTCGTAACTGATAAATAATGATACCTAACCTTGTTCCAAGTTGTGTTACATGTATAAAATATAGTATAATTTTTTTTTTTTTTTTTAAATAGGTAAACAATTTATGCTAGTGGAGCACAATAAGATAATATGATGATAATTTACAGGTGAGATATGATTAATATGAGGAGGGAGGCTATCCATTGATAGAACCCAAATAATATACTAAATTAAAAAATTAATAAAATTTAATTCCAATTTTTCACGTAAGATTTAAAATTATTTACCTTAGAATATTACAAAAGAATAATAGTACATAATTATTTGATGCATTTTATGACTTATCGACAAAGTTTTAAGGGGTATTAAAAATTGAAAAATATCGAAAAACTCGTTTTACAGTTATATTTTTATTCTTGAGTCGATGGATATTTTTATGCTTTTAGGTAAAGATGAAAAATAAATAGTTGGTTATCTTTTATAGTTATATCTATAATATAATGTGATTAACATACTCTTTATGACTATATCCGCTTAAATATTCCAAGTTATCACTTTGCCGGTACTTCATTAAATACCTATCTATAATGTTGATATTTATCGTGATGAATAGCAGTATGATACATATTGATACTTTAGTATAATACCTATAAAACAATATATGTATGATTTTTTATTATAAACCAGCCAATACTTTCAAAAAATACAAAAAATTATTTTATTTTTTTATTTTTTTATGCACTATAGTAACTGGCTACCGCAGGTTTGCTATTGTCCATGTAATTGATATATCACGTACAACATTACCAAAACCTTATATAATAATTCAATAATAATTTTTCCTAACAACGAAAAACCTAGGTTATGTTAACTTTTAACTACTGGAAAGATTTTAATATAATCATACAATACATTTTCGTTGGTTCGTCAGTTGTAAACCATACATACTCGAGAGAGAATGTGGGGTTAAGCCAAATGAAGCAATAAAAAATGTTGTGGAACAAATAGGAATTTTTAACGACTATACTTTTTAACGTCTATTTTCATCTTACACGGCGGAATTTTCTTGGCGATGAATTTTCAATGATCCTTTTGAAATACGTTTTGTTCTCCGTCTTAATTTTAATTTTGTATACAATATATGTAAAATTGTTATTATTATTATTATTATTACCCAAGTAGGTACTTAACCTACTGTTTTTTTTTAAATGTTTTTATTATATAACCTATTTATTAATATTGGTTGTATTTTAATACATATATATATCCCTGTATTATTGTACAAACACTAAATATATTTACTAATTTGAAAGTTGCTAATAACGCAACAGAATAAACAAAGAATAAGATTAATTAGTAATTACAGTAATTTTATCACCAAATACAAAGACGAAAAGTAATTTTTAATTCAGATCATCCATACATATTACAAGCAAAAATTTCCTAACGTTAAAAAATATACACTAAGAAAATGATATTTAATTATGTAATTTATGTAAATAGCATTTTTTAAAAGTATTATTTGCATTTAACTGAAGTGTTTCATTTGAATTTCATTTATTTTATGTATAAAATAATATATAAATTTATATTGCATTATTTATTATTATCCATTATGTATATAAAAATGTAAAATATAATAAGACGTACTACATTATATTTATAATATTATTTATATTATACTAAAAACGTGGTTTTGTTATATTGCGGGCAAATGAGTAGGTACCTAATTGAGAAAAGTACAGAAAATAATTTTTATAGAATATTTGATTTAATACATATTTTGTTATTATATAATAACAATATATATACACTATATATAATATATAGGTCAAGCAAAAAGACCGTATTCATTGTAGAAGATATATCATTTTATGTCGGTCTGTAATGTATAAGTAGATAAAAATTATAATTTTCTACGTTTTGTTCTAATCGCCTGGTCCGGTTTTACTTCCAATATTGAAAAAATTTATAAATTTGATTTTTAGATTGAATTTCACAAATAATTGTAAATTATTAAAAATAATGATATGCTTTAAATATAATATTGTATGAATTATAATTTTATTATATTAGAAATTGTTACTTACGGTATATTCTTATAATCGAATAGTATCAATAACTTTTACCATAATACTTATGATCAACGTAAAAAATAATACATGTTGTTAAAAATAAATGTAACCATATAATTAGCATAATTATTATTATTTCATGGCATTTTTCAGGTAAAATTACTTAGGAAAACATATTTAATTAAGTATTATACTTAAATAATTAAATTGTACAAAGTTTTACGAAAGTATAAGGTGTTTTAAGAAAATGCAAAATATCAAACACATTTTTCTCAAAAACTTTCTATGGTTATTTATACGAAATTTTAAATTATGAGAATATATATATATATATATTCGTATGTATTATATGACATTGGAATTTTTGTATTTCTATATAATCGATTACACCTTCTGAACTCGAAAACTCTGTACTAAATTGTATTATATGACACGTATCTATATATTCTTAAGTATACCTTTATATATATATATTTATTAGCAGCTTTGATAATCACCAACACAATGAAAATATGGGAAGGTGTCGTTTCTTTCCGACAGAAATATATATATATATATAGGTATATACATTAAGACGGGACAACGCGTATATACTTTTAATGACTTTGAACTACACATATATACATATACGGTTTATTAGATTCTCGACATTTCAATGGACGCGCCGCGGTTCGGGTCGACTATGCCATGGCGATGTTATGAAATATTCATCTTTTGCGTCGCATTCCACCCCAGTTTCATTTGGAGGAGTAGATTACAGACATTCCAGAAATTATACGTGACTTATTCCGCCGTTTATAAAGGCGCGCGTGCGTTTAAGCGTCTCTCGTCACTGCCCATTCACACCCCCGCGGCATATGCAACCCAACCCGCACACCCGCAAAAGAGTCATTTAATATACGCGACGACGTCGATAAAACCGCGACGTGGTTCGTCCAAATTATTTATGAAATTATTCGTTGTGCATTCTTTGGGATTTTTGAGTAAAAAATAAAAAAAAAAAATTTTAAAAAAATCTAATAAATATGATATAGCATAAATGATGATGCGAATATTCGACGGTCGGTAATTAAAATTGTACCCACCATCATTATAATATAGATATAATATATTGTATATTGTATATGTTATCGGTGAACTCGGAATTAGTGAACCTACTGCTAGAATCAGTGGAGTCCGTGGGGGTGTTTAGGGTGTTGAAACACCTTCTATCACCAGTATTTATTCAAAAATACGAAGACTATAAGGTTTGTTCAGATATCTACAAAATGTTATGTTGTCATAAGGTTCTACTTCATACTTAATATTGTTAATACGAAAATTGATGATAATGAGATTATGTAAATACCTATTTCCTCTATAAACAAAATTAAAACGTTACCCACCCCTAAAAATAAATTCTAGCTACGCGACTGTGCAGAATAGGTCTCCCGTGAATGATGCGAACTGAATACAGGCAAAATCAAATTACTGCATTAAGACATAAGTACATAATAGATATGTAGATTGTAGGTGTATAATATGATAATATTATAATATAAGCAATAAATTATACGGCTAAGTCTGTTATATAATGACGTGTCGTATAAATAGTTATAGCGGTGGAAGACATAAGCGCCAAAATTAGATAAGAAAAAATAAAATCGTATCATACAAAAGCGCCAAAATCGTATCGTACGCAAGTGCCAAAATCCTTGGTACCTGTGTGCCACGGTTAATAGATGTTAAATTATTATTTAAAATTTATTATTAAAATTACAAAGCGAAACATATTTATTTATGAACTCTCCTCTTAACAATAAATTAAGAGTATCTCACGAAGAAATAATTATACAATGGAAGAAATATCAGAATGGTGAAATAAATCGTTTAGAATATGTGAAAAAAGTAGGATTAAAAAATCAACCAATTTATTAAATTTATTATTGACATTTTTTATAAATTCTCAACTGATTTATTAAATTTATATTTATTTGCATGTATATCATAATTTATTATTGACAAATATCAAATTTTAATTTTGGCGCAAATTATTTGTAATTTTTGCACCTTTGGCGCTTATTTCACATATAGGTATACAATATTATATTGGCGCTTATGTCCTACACATTTTGGCGCAATTGATAGGTCATTTTTGTGCATTTGGCGCTTCTTTCATATAGCCAGTTATAGGTAGCTGAATTTCGAAAGTATTTTAGAATGACAAGTCATACTTTATGAAAATCCACTCTGTTTCGTATTTTATAGTATAAACTGATTGAGAAAAGTATAAATGATTTTTTGAAATATTATAGTTTACATAATTTGAATTCATTATTACTATAAAACATTTTTGAAAATACTTTATATTTTTTATCGCTATAATTTATCGTTCATATTTTTTTTCCATTTTTTAATAACTGTTTGATTTAATACATTTAATATTATGTTTCAAAGGAGAATAATTTTCGATATTTTAAAATCAAGCTCTAGACGAGTAATTTTAATCATAGTTTTATTGTATTTTTTATTTAATAAAATAAGTGTTAAAAGTTTAGAATTTATGTCGTTTAGTTCATAGTATTGATATACAATTAATAAATCCAATTCATTTCAAAATCTTTGTATATACCTATACGACTAGCCAATAATAAACCTCAATAGCTAACGGTCTAGGTTTTTGGTTACTGTATAAGTGTGTATACGCGTAAATCTAATAAAAAATGTCCAAACGCTGGAAAACCATTCAAAGTAGGTACATAGAAAAGCACTTTAATACGTTCAAGGAATGTTACACGAGTGAGGACGCATGAAATACTGTAGTCAGTGAATATTTTCTATTAAATATATATTATATATATACAGTTGGCAAATACGAAGGTACTTATTTAAACTATTGTTAAAGAAAAATTGAAGTCTTTATTTAAAAAGATCTTGGTTGATAATTTAACAATAAGTAAATTTAATATAACTGTATTAAGAAGAGTTGTAAATATTGAATACTAAACATACAATTTTCAATCAAATATGTACTTACTTTATTTATCTACCTATCCACTCTCAACTTGTAAATAGAGTTTTGAGACTCGTCTCATTATTCAAGTGTAAAATTGACACACATGATGAGTGTTTTATATGTACTCTTATGTTAAATCAATCATTCTAGGGTCCTTGTATATCTCCATATTATATTTTACATAAATATTGGGTAGATCGTATAATATGATATCTATATCTCTCCATATATAATAATAAACATTAATATATATATATTATATATGTATGTATGTATATGTATAGGAATTTATTGAATATTGCGTATTATAATTATTAAAAATAAAAACATTAAGTATTTAATGATAAACGCATTAGAATACATCTGTATTCTAGCCAACACAATTAATCATTATATACACTAATGACTACAGTTTTTAAAAATATTTTTAATTTTCAAAAATATTACAATAACAATTGATTTTGAAAATTTATTTTTCTCGACAAAAAAAAGGTAGTTATTATTAATACATTAGTCTAACTACTAATATTGAATTGTATTTCTCCAGTTATCTACATCCTTAAAACTGTAGTAGTATATATTATGTAACGAGCTATACCTACCAAATAGCATACAAATACATTTTACGTATAGTTCATCACTTCAAAATTATCAAATTAAATTATACATAAACTATAAACAGTCAATTTAAAAGAACAGTTCCTATGCTTTGAAGAAATTGTTATTGCCTAACTTGTTTAACAATAACAATAACGACGAAGAAAATCATATTATCTATCTATTTTACATGATATAAGCAAACCTATTTTTATTTGTGTATTTCAAAGCGTATTCATTTTTGTTTAAAAAATATTTATTGAATACAGTACTAATAACTAATAATTAGCTGCCTACTATATACATTATACACTATACCAAGGGTCGGCAATAGGGTCAAATCCTACCCATGAAGGGAAAATAACTGCAAGACAGCAAAAAAATATTTTTTTTTAATGCTGGTTTTCCGCACATAATGTACATTTGATCTATTTTATAAAGTATTTGTAAATTACGATGGTGTTCATTGTTTATCGCTGTTTACAATAATAGTTAATAGATAACACAAAAACTATTACCTATTATTTAAGTTTTTACTGGCCCTAAAAAAAATTTTTTCAAATTTTCTGGACCGCCATAGAATTTAATTGCCGACCCCTACACTATGTTTTTAATACTATGCTAACAGAGGCGTGCGCACAGAATATGCACCTTACAATTTATTTTTGATTCAATGGGCCTAACCTATGAATATTATTAAATAATATTGGATTTAAAATAAAATAAAAATATGGATTTTCAAATTTGATGTTTCATCAAATGAAAATTGATAAAATTATTCATCAATATGAGAATTTTATTATAAATCTGGATTTTATTTAAAGAGTTATGGTTTAAACATTACCTGATATATTATAATATGTTCACGATTCATTTTTATATACTTATGCTAATCTAATACTATACCACATTTTACTCTATCATAATAATATTATATCGTATTATACGAGTATTTAATTTTTATCTTGGGTAATTTTTATTAGTTCTACTCAAGTAATAATGAAGGAAATACGTTGGCTGCTTATATTTTTTTATTGGGCTGATTAAAAATAGGTCCTGCACCAGACACAAAGCGTGTCTAAGCGCGCCTATGCAAACTAAAATCTAAATTACACTTAATATATAGCTAGGAATATATTACACGACCACTTACCTGTAATTTATTATTTTTGCAAATAATTTTTCACCTAAAGAGACCTTAATAATATTAAGTTATTATATTGTTATTATTAAATTTATTACTCGAAACGAAGCAAGAGAGTACTTATATAATATTGTATTTGTTCGAAAAGTCTGTGAAATACAATTATTTTTTTTCATTCGGTTTTGGGGTGACAAAATGTGATGTGCTCCGACACAATCTGACATTCTAGCACGTACGTATATACATGTATATGTTATTAATAACAATAGGTACAGCAATAAAGTCACGATTAAATATAAATGGAAAAAGCGTAAGTAACATTTATAGTCACGTCAACGTAAATCGCCGACAACTAACAAAACGTATGAATAGTATATAGACGCAGAATAAATAAAATTAATTATTATTACCTACCATAAATTTGTCAATATAACTGCAAACAGGATATAGATACTTAAAACTTGCAAGTGCTGAACACTCAATCGTCCGGCTTCGATCACCCTACGCAGAAATACGATACGCCATTAATAATCATTACAAATAAAACTAATATAAAATAAAATTTAAAATAATATTATATTATATAAACCGTTACATTAAAAAATACGAACTTATTAAACGTACTATACAGTTACTACTATTATACATCCTACTAATAATTATAAGTAGACTAGACGTTGGTCTCCTCACGTGTTATCTCAGTGAGACTCAATAATCTATAAAAAGATTTCTAATAAAAAAGTAACAGTCTATTTTTTCCTCATAAACATTCCAAATAGTCACGGCAATTGCACGCAAAATATTCGCAAGGACAATTTTCACCGAGTATATGCTGAATAAACAT
Organism: Melanaphis sacchari; assembly: GCF_002803265.2. Classification (NCBI taxonomy): domain Eukaryota; kingdom Metazoa; phylum Arthropoda; class Insecta; order Hemiptera; family Aphididae; genus Melanaphis; species Melanaphis sacchari. The sequence goes on from NW_020270535.1 coordinate 473,327, forward strand.
ATTATTTCGTCGGTGTTTTGAATTGCTTGTGAAAATCATTATTTATAGGTGGAATTGCGTGCGTAGTTTTTTCGCGACAGAGCCGAGCTGCGTGCTCGGTTAGTCGACCGATTTACCACCAAGCTAGGTAGGTCAGAGTTCGTGGATCAGTAAAAACCAATAGAATCAAATTTAAATATATATATATATATATTGTGTACTAAACATAATACACATTTTGATCAAAACTCGCCATCGTAATGCTAAAAGTCCAAAATACGGTGTATTAGATTTACTAGTTTTATTTACAATATAACTGATACGGCATAATTGTACAAGTCGACGAATCCGGTCGCCTGCTCAAACTTCAAGCTCAAATTTTCAAGCCGGTCTAGAAAAATACTCGTATGCAACTTTGGTCTGTCACAAAAATAACTGTGCACAAAATTCGGTTGTTGATCAAAATTGCTCTTATTTTTTGTCACGCAATTTTGATGCACTATACTATGTAATATACTATAAAATAAAACATGATATGCCTGTTATTAAATTACCGTTTACTCCTTGCAACTGGGTTCCTCGTCTCAATTGCACGACTATGGCGTATAGTAACATTAAAAAAAAAACGTCTTCAAAATAAATCGTTTGAACGCTTTTATTCAATTTTATACAGACCAGACAAATAAGATTTGCAGACCTACTTGCATTGATTTTATTTACGTTATTTAGTTGATAGGACTAACGATTAAGGACAAGTGTACAATAGTACACAAAAATGAATAACAGTTCTGTTGATAACAAACATACAGAATAAATTATATTATTATTATTGTTATAGGTAAGTGTAGCGTCGTAGTGGATACATTATTTACTATTACTTATAATAATAATAATAATAGATTGACACGGGTTGTGTGATCGGTAAATACGGTTGTCAAATTATAGCAATACCTACCGATTTCGATATCGATCAATAAATGACATTAACAAACATATTATTTTTCAATACATTCTATAGACTTTTCGATCATTATAGACAGTAGGTACTATTGAAGAAAAATATGCAATTTATAGTATACGCATTGTACAATACATATTACTACGAATCACAAATTATGAACATAATTACAGCAAAAGAAACGATAATCACATTGTTAGAAATTTTATTTTATAATGGAATTTGTTAGTGAACTATAGGTACGCTCATATATAAATATATATATATACATATAATTTAAACTGATCCTAGACGTGAACAATGATCAAAATTATTAATGAGACAAATAAAAATAATTTATCGTATTATTATTATTATTTTTTTTAAATTGATAAATTTTATTTAATGAATATTACCTACCACTATTTATATTTTATGGTTTTTTTATTTAATCTGATAAGCATGTATTGCATACGCACTAAGTATAAATAACACGTAATTTTACGAATTTCTTTTAATATAAAATGTTTTGAGTAAGAATTAGTGACCATAAAAATAAAAATATTTATAGCATTCATTGTATTAGAAGCTATGAGTGTAACATTTGAAATTTTCATATTATTGATAAAATTATATCTGTTCTGTTAAAATCTTAAAAACTGAAGATAAGGTCCGCATAAAATGTCTTTATAATATTTTAAAAATATTGAAAACATATTTTTTTATGAGTGTTTAAATATTGAATTTTAATCAAATTTATTAATATCGTGTAAATATGCAAGACTTTCACTTTTAATAGTTTAGGTTCGAAAATTCAATAATAGATTCCCCAAAGACTTTCTTATAGAGACTTTAAACTTTTTAAATTAAAAATGTACAATTTTTTTTTTCGAAAATCGAAACTCAAATTTTGATAAAATTTGATATTTAAAAATATTAGATATTCGTGGGAACTAGAATTATTTAAGTTTATTAATGTGTTTTTTACCTATACACAATAATAGTTTCAAAATATTATAAATACATTATTTTTTATTTTAAGCTATTTACTATTTATAACACGAGGTAACCTATTCATGTCATTCTATATGGTAAATAAATATTAACTCAAAAACGAATATAACAATAGTAGGTTTATGATATAAGTATAAAGAATTAATAGAATAATTTACAACATATAATTATTATTAATACAATAAATTGATTCAACCTATTTTATATTAATATTAAAATGAATCACTGTATAATAATATATAGACGTTTAGTTGTATTAGTTGTATACCTATGTAATAAAGTATAATATATATAAGTTGACAGATCGTCTTCGCTTAGAATATTTTTTTCGTTTGCAGTGATTTATCAATTTAATTTAAATTTAACACATTCATAACAGTGACCTCCTCAATGACGAGGTATACTTGACACTTACTATACAGCAGAGCTTTACTTCCTTCCTGATTTTTAGATTCTGAGCAGAGCGATGGGCGTACTGATTTTATAACGATGGGTGTATTTTATTCTTTTCTGTCTGTCATCATTTTTCGGCGCAGTAAAAATACTTCGACAATATGATTTTTCTTTTAGCCAATTGAATCTAGTTGATTCATAAAGGGTAAAAATGCCTGGTAATTTTTAAAAAAAACTAGTCGAAAAAAAAATTAATGAAAAACCAGAATTTTTATACAAAACCAATTTTTAACAAATCTTATCTTATTTTTTTGTTATAATTAAAAAATGAATACTGTAGATACTATTTTTACCAAAAGTTTATATGAACATTTTCTATAGATATCTACATGATGAGATTTTCAAAATATTTTGATTCTTTTTGAACTATATATAGACATATATTGGACATTAAAAATCTAATTATTCAATTAGCTTTCCTAAAACATCAATTAACATTTTTTCACAGTCAAAAAACTTAAAAATTAAGTACATGCAGTTACTTATATATTTTTCATTTATGCCATTAAAATATTATCTTGACAAAATTTGTTAACTTCACGATATTTTTCAAATTATTTTGAAATTAAAAATGTATGAAATGTTTAATTTTTATAGCTATAATTTATAAAGCCTAAGTCTGAAGACTTTTTAATAATTATTTCATTAAATAATCAAAAACTAGAATAATGATTTTAATTATTTTGTTGTAATTTGAAAATAATATTTGTGAGTACTCACATGAATTTTTAACGTAGGTACACTTATATTGTTTTCAATTAAAATGTTTTCGGCAAAAAATAATTCAACCCACTATATTATTTCTATTGCTAACATAATAATAGCTATTTAAATATTTCATAAAATATTGTAATGGTTATATCTATATACTTGGTAATCTTAGAATCGTTTTTCGTAGGTATGCAATGATTATCGATTTAATTCAAATTGAATACATCCATTACAGTGATCTACTTAATAACACTGTACCTACAGCAGTCAGCAGAGAGTGGTCCTACTCGATCACTTTTATTAAATTGCATGACACTGCACATTTAATTTTATTAATTTTGATACTTACCTATCAAAATACTTACGCCCTACACGACAATAACCATCGATGGTTTTTTATCCAAAATGTTTTTATTTATTTGATTATGGACTTTTTTCCATATAAGAAACAAAATTATAATTATTATTTTTTCTTAAATTATATAATTATATACATTATTTTATCATTATTTTTTATCCTGTTCTAGTTGGTAAAACGACGGCCTGACTTTATATTATTTTTAATACCCATTAATTGTTGATTTAAATCTTTGAAAAATTATAATATTTTTAAATGACATTATATTCGTGTAATAAATGTAAACAGTGAATTCATAAACATCGTAGAATAATTAAAATCAATGAAAGGCATATAGGTACTTAACTATAAAGTATACAATAAGTTTTGATTGAGTAAGTACATGTATGTTTCAGTTTCTGTCAGTGGCGTAGCCAGGATTTAAAAATGGAAGCAAGGCCAAACCCAAAATTCAGCGAATTTTTCATACTTATAAAATAAACAATATAATTACGTAAAAACGTTGATACGGTCGATGACTACGCCACTGGGTTTTGTAATAAGAGATAAATTATTCTGATCGGTTTATAATTTTTTAAATTTTTCAAAATCAATAACAGTAATAAACAATAGTGATTTAAAATATCAAATTTATTGATCTAAAATATAATACGACCTCTAAAGTCTATAAGCCAGACATGTCAAACACGCGGCCCTCTACTCATTTTTTGTGGCCCATGGCTACCGATATTAATTGACTAAAAGAAAATAATAATAAAATATTAATGCCGTGTCATAACTATCTAGGAATCTAGGATTCTTAGAGAATGGTTTATTTGGTATACATTATTATACTGTCTTATCCTCTGATAAGCTAACCTTTTTTTTTTTTAATTTGGTTGTATCTGCTGTGTTCGTAAACGTAAAGAATAAAATTGAAAAATTTGTATAAAATATTTATTTTTTTTTTTCGTTAAATTTATTTGTGCGGGCTGCATAGTAAACTATTCAATATATTTGGCCCACTTGATACTCTGTGTTTGGCATGCCCTGTCTAAACAATCATTATATAGAACAACATTTGCATTTCCGCTTGATATGTGTGTATGTATTTGGAAATGTTACATGTAGGTTCCTATTATAGCATAATATTCAAGTAAAACTAAAGTAAAAAAATTGAGTAACGCGCAATATACACAATGACGATAATAAGTTCAATACTTCAATGAACTTTCAATAAACTTCGACGGGTAAGTCTGGAAAGTTATAACCAAAAGCAGACTATTATTATTATTTACTGTGAAAACTATTTTGCTAGAAGCCTGTCACTGTTCACAAGTTTATGAAAATAGGAACAAACACAGGGAACAAACTTTTTCAGTCCCATACTTATTATTATTATATAAAATAATTTATATATTGCGTGGAAACACATGTAGTATAATAAATGAACAGCCATAATTTTAAAATCTAATTTCGATTTAGCTCAATATTACCGTTTCATTTTAACTGAATTCCGTTAAACAATTAAAAAAAAATGTGGAAAATTTGAATTTTTTTTTTAAATTATACTTCTAGTAATCATTATTTTTAAAGTTTTTTTTTTTTTTAATAAAAAAGTCTGCTATTATTCAAGTACACTAGACAAGCACATAAACAGATTGGTAGTACTTAATCCATAAGGTATTTATACCTATATATGTACATGCCTATTACTGTGTTATATTGCCTATACAAAAAATTTGTTCTTTGAATAATAATATATAAATTACCGCTCTACCATCTCTTATTATTGAGGAATAATATATACCGCTATATGTTAAATCTGAATTGCGAAAAACAATAATTTTAAGAGGTTTATTAACCTATATTACTATTTATGACTAATTATTAGTTATTACTTATTAGTTATTACTATATTTTAGGAAATATTTATACTACTATTAAATTCATTTATTTTACTATTAGTAACACGGTACGTTGAATGTGCAAAATATAATATGTGTTAAAAGTTTCAAGTAACCACGAACAATATTTATTAACTAAAAAAAATAATATCTTGAATTGTTATTATTCGCTTAAAAAGCTAATTATTTTAAATTTAAACTTAAAATATCTATGAAAAAAAATTAAGTTATATCATATAATTTTAACTAAAAACAATTTTTACATTTTCGTAATTTTGTCGAGTTTTTAAAAAGCTATAGAAAAACTTATGAAGAACCTCGTAAAATATTTAAGCTTTTTAACGTATAAAAAATGTTTAACAAAAATTAATAAAAGAAAAAAATCCAATTTTCAAATTCTATAAATAAACCAAAATATGTTAAAATATTTTGAAGGTTTTACAAAATTAAACGAATATAGAAAAATTCACATATTTACAGTTATTTGTTTTTGAAATAAATATAGGATAGAAATTTATTGGAATAAATAGTTTTAGACAATTGTTTAGCATTCATTATGTACACAGTATACTACATAAGTTATATTAATTCTATGCTGTTTAAAAACATGACTTTTATGCATCACTTTCTGAGCTTTTTAATTTAACGTTCTAAAGAATAAAGCACCTATATTTTTGCACAAAAAAGAATTCATCATTTGAAATAAAAACTCAGAAAACTATTTTTAATTGATTAATTAATGTGTATGGTTTTCCTTCTATTTTTGATTATGTCAATTGGTGTGACACCGTTTTGTTTAAACCTGTTGATAAGTCAAACATAGTAATCATAAAAGTGTGTGTAAACTATTACAACTATTTGTTAATTACCTAGGTATTACAAAAAGAAAAAAAGAAAGTGTGAACTACGGATTCCATCAAATCACCTATATATATATATATATAACATAATACATTAAAATCGTTTCGAGTAAATCATATTTTGATCCTTATTCCAATCCTATGGAGTATAGCATTTATCTAAAAAAAAATATCTTGGAAAATTCAATGTATATTATCAACATGTATCTAACTAAACAGCTTATTGAATAAACACCGATGAGGAGACCAAATAGTGTTGTATAGAATAGGTATCATGTATGCTAGTGGGACAATCAAAAATTAGTCATTTTATTATGTCCAAAATTCTTTTACAAGCATATATGAATATATAATACGCGTTTATTGCTATAGAAGCTATTTACATATGATTTACTGTTTACTAACTAGTAAAACTTCTAAATGCTACGAATCAATGTGAAAATACATACAAAAATTGTGTGAAAAATATAATTTAGAATTTTCTCCATCGGCACTCATAGTTGATTTTGAAATGCAGCATAAGATAGATTTTTAGGTGTTTTTCCAATTTAAAAATAAAATGTTTCAAATTTCAGTTAAGATAATCGTGGTTTCGAAAAGTTTAAAACTTAGGTCTTCACAAAGAACTCTAAAATAGAAATTTAATTGTAGTATTTTTCTGGTTTTGCTTTTTTCCCGTACATCGAATATAACTGATGCTTTTGCAAATTTAATATTCATTGCACCTAAAGATTAATCAATTTCCAAATTCAGTTGTAACATTTGAAAACATACATTGGTTCTATTATATTTCCTTCTAAATTTGGGATGAAATTCCGGATAATAAGATTAAACAGACTTCAAATGCAGCTGAATCGTTGACATTATAAAGGCCAATCTCATTTAGCTCATTGTTCCATTTATGTTGTAATTAATGTTTATTAAGATTACTTAGTCAAACATATTTACTGATAAACTCGTCTCTAAACATACAAAATTACCTGACAAAGATATAATTGCATAATAGAAGAAGTACCATGATGGTAAAAAAGTCGATTAGAATGTGTGCAAAAAGTTCTATTAAAATTATATTATATTTTATCGATCATTGACAATTTTAAATGTTTTGAAATACTTGTATAAAAATTAATATTGCTATAAAAAATTATTTATTTTTATATCATTTGTACTTATGTCGTATATTGATTATAACAAGTACCTAAACGTATATAATATTAGACTAGCAGTTAATGTCCTACAAATGTTGGCGCAAATTATGTGTTATTTTTGCATCTTTGGCGCATATGTCATGCATTCTTTTTTTAATAATAAATTAATAAATACATTTTCAGAATTAAAACTATACCACGATAATTAGCTAAGCGCGTAAATTGAACAGAAGTAGTCTAATCTATTTTTTTTAATAGTAGGTAACAACAATACTTCGACGATCTTCAAGAAAAAGAGAAAAGATCAAAAAGTAAGATATTTGATTTAAATAAATTTCTATTAAACATACTGTCGAAATAAAATCTATAAGTTCGGTAGAAACTTTTAATAAAATTTTTAAAATAATAAATTTATAAATTTTAAATAATTAGATAATATCATATTAAAAGCAATTATTTTTTTACTATAATACGTTTGTATCAATAATTACAAAAGTTATAATAAATTAATTTTTAGTTTCTTAGTGTTTAAAACCAATAGTCAATACCGAATACCGATTATCGTATTTTTAAGACAATTATAAATATTATTAATTATAAAAATGTCATTAAATAATTTACAGTAAGGTATGATAATATTTATAATGATGCAAAAAATAAATATGTACCTATGATATACGTATCATTTATACATTATATTTAAATTATTATGGATGCAGAGATTCATATAGTTTGGTAGATACTCAAACATACTAACTACATTAAATGTTTAAATATTACTTTTACTTACAACATTGTTTTCTCTTTTATAGCGGACTTACAAGTTACAATCTATGTAACAACGGATACGATCTGTTGAAATAATCCTAAAAAATTGGTAGAATAAAAAAGAAATGCCCGCGGTGATTCGTTTTAAAAGGTTTAATAATTTTCCGCACAACATAAACGTCGGTTTTATAGAGTCATATTTTCTTTGAATTTAGACGATTAAGAAAAAAACAATTTTTATACAGCTTAAAGTATTATTCATTAAATCGTTAAAAATTAAGTATCTATCTACCTATATTATTTGAAGACGCGTCATTACGTATTACATTTTACGATACGATAATAAAAAAAATTATATTTTATTATCGAAATAAATAAATAAATTTTATAATCAAATTTAATTGAAATCATATAATATGTTTGTCCAAGGATCAGTATTAAATCTGTATACACTGTACAGGTAAACTGGAAACAAATTAACTATGTATATTATAGGTAAAGCTAGGATATTACAGGATTTTTAATTTTTTTTAGGATTTACAGAATATAGCTTTTCAAACATAAAATATGATTTGATCATCTACGAGTTCAAATTATATAGTTTTTAATTTTTATCTAACATTTTTTTGCATTTTTAAGTCATTTTTTATACTTTATTGAAATATGAGTAATATCTTTATAAATTTTCAAATAGATTTTTTAAATGGTTGTTATAAATTATTGTACAAACATACAAAACTACAACATTTAAATAAAATCGTAAACATATTTTCGAAAAATATTTAATATTTCCAAATACTAATCGTTTGTATTATATAAAATGTACTCGTTGGACTAACCGAGCAATAACCAATAATAATGTTCGATTATGTGTTATCTTCATCAACTTTTTATTAAATTTAAGTTTAGTTTAAATTTAAATTTTAGTTTTACAATATTATTTTATTTCAAAATATATTAATTTCAGAACAAATGACGCTAGCCATTATACCAGAAGATGAATTTATTTGTATACTTAAAAATATAAATTATTATTTATTAATTTATCAATATAATAATTTTTTTCGAGCATTTTATGAGGTCATTTTTTCTTATTGAGTCATTTTTTTTAGGATTTTTAAGGTTCTTTTGGTCATTAAAATCCTAGCCCTAATTATAGATATACATTATATATGTCAATTAACTACGTAAAATATATTTAATATTATTCAAAATTACAATTTAATAATACATTAGGTGTGTTTAATAGCATTTCAAGGTATTGCCTTAGCGCTATCTAGTGCATCGAGTGAATAGTATTCGAACAAGATTTCGTTTAAATTTGGATGATTGGCATAACTATGTCAAAATAATTATATTATATTATATTACATTATATTTTTAACTACACTCATCGCACGAATCTAAAGCTGGAATACATCCCGATCTGACGGGACATTTCCGATTTTAAACATACTTTTCCCGCGTCCCGTCTCAATTCTTAGCGGGATGCCGGGACGCGTGTGTCACGATTTTTATGTATTATTTTTTTTTAAATTTTTGTCCCGTATCCGGTCTTGCCAACGAGCCGGAAAAGAAAGTTCCGATTTTTTTACAACCACTTGGAGCAAAATATATGTAGCATCAACATAAAAACAATATAGGTTATTTTAGTTTATTAAAAGTACCTACTTAATTAATTTAACATTTATTTTTTTTTTTTTTGTGTGTCTCGAATAATTCTTTTTATCCGTAAATAACTAAAAATAAATAAGTATCGGAAATTTCGGAGATAGCCGAGGACGATAATTTAGTGTTTCATAGCGACATTTACGAATTTTTATTTTCATGCTATTATAAGTATTATACCATTTATACCCAATTTACATGATAATATATTATGGCTTCGAAAAAATATTTCAATGAATGTGTTTGGATGTGGAGGAAAGTATAATAGTGTCCCGGCTTGTAATTTCTTATAAATAGCAACCCTAGTTTACTAAAAAACCGAAACGCAGGTTACTTCTAACCACTTGTTATTATATTGATACACAATAGCTGAGGAGCTTACCTGTTACCTTGAAAACGTGACTTAGTTCACCGATCGTGGAGGCACGAGTCTCGAGATAAACTCCGTTTATTTGTAGTTTTATTTTTATTGTCTTTTCATCGCGTGAAATACATCATAATTATATTCGTACAGCGTCAAAGTACACATTTGTTATTTATAGATGCAATAATTGTCGTCCGTTCAAATTAATTTAATAAATAATTAATTATTTGGTTAAAATTAAAAAAGTAAAAACAACACATTTCTATCTAATCATGTCAAACGAGTTTTTTACATTGAACATTCACCGCGACAAAACATTAATTGAACTCGAAATAAAAATTCCAGCAAATTTATCTGAATTCGTTGACACACTGGTAAATAAATAGATTAATACTCTCATTAGTTAGTCATTATAAATTATTACATTATTATCAACCGACAATTTCATTATTTTACCAATGCATATTGATTTCAATTTTTTTATCAGATTCTAGAATTGACTGTGTTATAGCTCAACAATTAAATTATTTTTTTTTTTTTTATCTTTGTACACAAATTTGTTTAATTTATGATATTAATCGTTTTATAGAGAAATGAATTAAAATTGGAAGAAACAGACGAACTTGAGATATTACTTCCAACACCTGATGGAAAGATAGTAAATATAATTATAATCCGTTATTTTTAGTTAACCCTATGACTATTGCATTAAATATGACATTACTACATTAAATTTATCATATTAAACATTTTTTTTTTGTTTTTAGATGGAACTCCAATCGGATGAGGATATTGAATTTTTAAAGTAATAAGTAAAGTTTATAGAATAATGTCTTTAGGATTATAATGCCATATTATCTGGCTTATAAATGATTAAAGCTTAAGAAATTAATTGTTGACAGTTCTTAGTATTTAAAATGTAAAATTAAAAAAAAAACTGTTTCAATTTGTAAATTAGTAAATTTTTTTGCAATTTTTACTATTGTAATTGATAAAGTAGATTAGAATAAAATTAGTTTCCTTGTCTTATCAACATTATCAACTTATTAAAAAAATTAATTTTAATGAGATATTTAATACTGGCATTCAACTTTTATACCTTAACATATCATTACAATAAAAAGTATGGCATTTTAAAATCTTAAGATTTTAAAACTATCGCTAGCAAATTCTACAATAAATTGACTTAATAGGGCATTTTCATTTTTGACATTAGGTATTTTTAAAATTAATATCACAATAATTTTAAGAAAATAAACAGTCTATAAAACAGTGATGAATAGAAAGATGAGCGTTTTATACCATATTATAAAAATTAGGATTAAGTATAATAACAATAATACCCTACAAATTATATCTTAACTTGAATTTTATGTAAAAACTTATATATTGTCATTAATTGTGTTTATCTATCTCCATTAAATTATTCACACTATCTAAATTATTCTTTTATTGCATATTATATTCTGGGTAAAGATTGTCTATATTAAAATTAAAATAGTTTATATTTAACCAAAAATAACTAGTTGTATATCTTAAACAGTTAAATTATTACCAGCTTATATACATTAAATACTATCAAAAAATTAACAAAAATATAAATAAAGCTCAATTTTTGCATAAACATAAAAATAATAGTGTTTTTATCAAAATAATACAATTGATTGTATTATCAATTAATTGATGAATTGTATCATAATATTTAATATTTATAATATAATACATTAATCATTAAACGCTCTATTTAGACGTAGCAAAAAAAAACTTGCTGTTGCATACAATTCCTAGCCTTGATAAACAATTAATTTGTATAGATAATTTTTATCAGTTTTTTTAAGAATAATATTTTAATATTTATAAATGTTTCAATGTTTTACACTTAAATATTTATTTATTAACAGTATTTTTCAATTATAGAAAAGAAAACTTGCCTATGATTTTGAAACTAAAGAAATCTATTGCAGTGTAGACCTTGTAGTTATTGTAAATAACTTGCCAAGTGATACAGAAGCTCAGTTTATGGTAATATTAAATTTTTATTTTATAATTTTATAAAAACAATAATAATTATAGTTTGCATTTCAGATGTTATCAAAACAAATTAACAATTTAACATCTTAAGTTAATAATTTATCAAGAGATTTTAACAATAGCATTGATGAATTTAAAATCAACGTTTATTCATCTATTAGGTATTTGAAAAATAATTAAATGTTTATTTTTAAATTGTGTACTCATTAAAGTATTTGTGTATAGGTCGATTTTAGCTGAGTACAAACAGATAGATTCTGAAAATAAATTAAAAAATAATATCTCAGGCAAGTTTGAAAAATTGAATATAATATAAGTTAATAAGTTCAAATGTTTAATAGTGTTTAAAATAAATGTATTGATTTAGATGACACAGGCCTGATAGGATTTAAGCCCAATTTGAATAAACCTAAGCAAAATACCGAAAAGAAAAAGAAAAATGTGTCATCAGTAACTACTTTAGGAACCAATGATGTAAAATTACAATTTAATCGCCATAATAATTAAGTCGGGATAAAAATATATTTTATTAATTATTACAGGATTCATCAACTATTTCGGAAAACAAAGAATTGCCTACACTCATACAATATGGATCATATCATTGTAATAATGACATTTTTCTTAGAAGAAATTAAAAGCTGATGAATTTACGGATGGAGAGGTGAATACTATTGTGTTGAAGAAGTTTATTGATAATTATGAAAAAGCCGTAAATAATTTAAAATCGCATCCTTCGTGAAATAAATCATTGTAATTTGTTTTGAATGAATTTTTATTATATAATTATTATGCATTTATTATATTGCAAGAAGAAAATTAAAAAAAATTACAATTTTAAAAAATATTCTGGCTTGTTAATGTTTTTAAATCTATAATTTTAAAAGGAGGGCACATAATTAACAACTGTATTGTGACACAACTGCACAATTTCCTGGAAATCAAGTTGACGCTCGATGAGTGTTGTTAATAATAACAATTATTCTGTTAATCGGTATTATTATGGTACTTTATACTCATAACTGTATACATGAAACTGTTGATTTTAGACTATAATAAAAATTTAATAGTCCTTAGGAAAATGTCTGTATACTTAGTAAAACATCATGACAAAATCATTTAATAATTGACTTAAGATTTTAATCTATGAAAATATAATTTATTTCCCTTCACCTTCTGACAAACATACAAAATTAACTATACAAGCATGTCAAGTCAACTGCGTTTACGTGATAGTTAACATGTTAATTTGTGATATCACATACTATTTTAGGCCACGACTGCGGTTGAGGTGGGGTGATTACAGAATGTCTTTGATCATTTACTTAGTTAATTACTTCTTACATTCAGTCATATAATGAGAGAGTTAAATGAAAATTTGCTATTTGTAATTTTTTTTTAGAAATTATTAGTTATGATTTGTTTAAGATTCTAATTAGAACAATAGGTATGTTTATCTTACGATGACATGTGTTTTTATTTTCTGTGCATTTATACACGATAATTAGTTGAAAAATACTTTGCTTTTCAACTTGGAGGGTAGTTTTATAATAAATTATTATTTTTGAGTGAGAAAATTAATAATGTGATTCAAAATTATATTATTCATAAATGTATAACAATCTATTTCCAAACATTAAACATTTATTACAATAATTGTTAAAAAAGAATTTTAATTTTTGAATAAATTAAATATAAAACAAATAATATAATTTTAAAATCAACAAAAAAGGCTTTTATTAAGCACATTCAACTTAGCTGTAATAACATTAAACAAACTTAATTTAATTATTCCAATTCAAGCATATTTCCATGTTCAATACGATGTAGTAATATTTCCGATATTTCATTACGTTTTAAAGTAACTGGTTTAAAGTTAGGTTCATAATTTAGAACTCTGCAAGCTTCTAATAACCTAATAATTATTATAATTTCATTATTTATGATTACATTAATAAACACATAAGTTTTTTGTTAGTAAATTAAAAATTATATGTTTACCGTTCAATATAAATACTAGGTTTAACTGTATATTTCGAGAAAATGGGAAGTAGTTTATATCGTATGTCACATAAAAGATGTTGGGCACCACCTCTGTTGAACATATTGGCTAACAAGATGTCATTGAAAAGGAACTGTAACAAATAAATTGCATAAATTAAGTTACATTACATTAGTCATTAATCGTGAACTAACCGTTGACATCTTTGTAGCTAATATCGGCCAACATTTATTAAACAAAGAAGCAGGTAAGCTTTTGTTTAATGTATTCAAATTTTCTGTTAAGGTTTCATACATCATCCAACCACTGTCTGTAATACTGTACTTGTTTTCGTCAACTAAGGATTCCATTATATGCCATCTAAAAAAAATATATTTTATCTTTAAATTTACATGAATCCAATTAGAAAATATTTTAATCATTCCAGCCTATAATTATTTTCATTAAATTAACATATATTTTCATTTAATAAAATATATTACAATTTGTTTAACAATAAGTAACATGAAACATGTGTAAAAAATACTATTCAGTAACAGAGCCTCAGAAAAATTCATTACATTATTGTCTTTTGTTATCATAAATAGAACATACTTGTAATTCTAACTATAAACAAGTACTTCTAATACAAGTTTAAAATTTAAATAATGTTACTTAATATTATAATTTAATTTCAGCTTAAATTTTTCAATTTATCTTAGAATATTTTAAAGCTATATTTACTTATCACGTTTATATCGTTTTGAAATGTATTTAACTTTAGTCATAATATTTTCTGTTAAACAATTAAGTAAATGATCTATTCCCAAACTGTATAATCTTATTGAATCGTCAAATACTGTGTCTGCAGTTTCTAATACTTCTGAGAACTCACTTTCACTCCTATTTCTCACTTCATTTTCTAATTCACATTTATAGTTCAATAGAGACAAATAGTGCTAAAACAAAAATCAAATAAATTAAACAAATAATATTTTTAGTCTAAATTGCAAAGTCAATGGTTTTAAAAATATGTTTAAAATAAGTTACATGTTTTAAATTTTTAAGTTAAGATGTATGTCCGAAGCTGATGAAAGGCAACTTATACCAAAACTTTTAGTGAATTTTATCAAAATTGTCTTTACACAGTCAATTACTGGTAATTGTTGACATAAAAAAATATAAAATATATATTTGAAATTAAGACACTCTGTAATTGATCAAGTATAATAATAATACATATGTCATGACAATAGACATTTAATATTTACACCTGGTATGTAAAATTATAAAGACAAATCAGTATGTTTTATACATTGATTGTAGCTACATGAATACATGGATTTTCAAAATATTTTGACAATAGTTATTTAAGTATATAATGACTTTTACAAATTTAAAGCAAAGTATAGCATTATATTTCAATTTATACATCAATGTACAGTAAACAAAAGCAAATTGTTATCATAAAAAAAAGTGGTATTTTATCAAGCGATACCTTTAAGACAGAAATCAACCAAATATTCTAAAAGTGAGAACCAAGGCTTTGTAAGATGAAATTATAAACAAAATTCAGTAATTAAAATTTTAGTAGTGTAACTACACTAAAGGTATACTTGTAGTTTGTAAAAATAATAAGGTTTTCACAGCATCGTACCATGTTTCATAAACATATAGTTTTCAAGTAAAAAATGTTGGTTATGTTTTACGTAAAAGTTGAATATATTAAATTCTAAATAACAAGGTAACCTAGTTTAACTTAAAATATTACAAAAGTTTATTTTGATACAAAAAATACAATCAATAATTGGTTAATAATAAATAAAAACATGTTAAAAACTTGCTTTTTTTTATTTTTATAAAAATATCTAACATTCGCCAAATATCTGATGCATATGTCAACCAACACTAGTAAAAGTCATTATTTTTAAAACTTTTATGAAAATATTAATATTTCCCAAAATTGTTGGAATAAATCAACAATACTGATAACTAATAACTGTCAACATTCACCACTATGCTAACCATACACCTTAACACTTATAAATTCAAAGAAAATGCTTAAATTAATATTCAAAACTTTTTTTTTTCAACGTTTAATAAGTTGTAATTAGTAGTAATTTTATATTCACAAACCATATTGGTTCCCCAATTATAAAGAGTGTATGATATGTAATGTAATGTACACAACATCTCTGGTAAATATTCACTGGATTCAACTTCACCGTCAACTATGTTTTGTCTAAATTCTTCCAATAAATCAGTTTGTAATTTTAAAAACTGAAGTCTTAAAAAAAAAAAATTCTTATTTATTAGAACAAAAAAAAAAAAAAAAAAAAAAATTATTAAATAATTTTTTAATGCAATTTATTTTACTGAACAGAGGTCTCAACAAACTACAGACCACAAACAAATTTTTACCACTTTCCCTTAACTAGAACATTAAATAAACTTAATACATTTGAAATTTATCAATTACTTATATCATGTGTTTTTTTTTTTTAATTTGCTCATTAAAGATATCCAGAAGAAGATAGAAAAAAAATATTGATTTAAAATGTTTGATTTTTAATAAAAATAAGCTTTGGAATATTTTAGGTTATCTTCTTATATAATAAAATTATGTTTAATTTGCAAAATGCAAAGAAATTATTTCAGTATCTTGAAAAATTTAATATTCAAAGACATAAAAAAATATTTTACAACTTTTTAAAAATTGACTAGAAAATAACATTTTAAAATATTTTTTTATTTCTGTCTTTAAAAAACAAAATAATGTTAATAAAGTTTCTAGAAAAACTAATTTTTGTATTTTACATAAACATATTGACAAAAACAGTAAAAGGGTTTGTCGATAGTAATTAAAAAAAAAAGAAAGTATAACTAAAGCAGTTGAAGAAATTTGTCAAAGAAAAAAAAAATGATATACTTAAAAATATTAGTTTTTCAGCTTACACTACTCATAATATAAATAATAATTTGAATCTTCCAATTAATAATTAAGCTCAAAAACTAGATGTTTTCTTTTAAAAAAATTAACAATTAAATAAATATTTTTTTCTTTAATTTTAATATTAATTATATTTTTTTTAAATAAAAAAATGTACGTGTTTATATACTTTTTGCTTGCTGAGAGCTCTTATCTTTATTTTTTTTACTGTTCTCTAATAAACGAGTTTGAAGACGTTTGCTTTAGGGATATAGTATATTATAAATGTGTAGTTTTATTATTTATTAATTGTTTCTAATCTTAAAATTATAAATATGCTTACTTATGTCTTGGTTGACGAAGTATACTATATCGATCAGTCATAGTGTTTAATAAAGTTAGAAAACTATCCGCAGACAATGTTATACAATATTGACTATCATAAACTAAGACCTTCCATTGTTCATTATTTTGTATAATTTCATCCATTTTGATATGAGCATCTTAAAAATATCAAAATAAATCTAATAGTATTAATAATTAACATTTAATATAAAATTTCTTACATTTACGTTCCATATTTATCCATTTGAAAAATATTTGAGCTTGAGTTAAAACTTCTGTAACACTTGGAAAATTGTTTGGATAATTATACACTTTTCTCAGTTCATGTTCAAATGCTAATGTTTCATCCACAATATGTGAAAATACTACATCTTCCAGTTGAAAATGTGACAAATCTGAATCAAGTTTAACTACAACAAACTGCAATAGCCCTATAATAAAATCATGCTGTAAAAACAAATATAAAAATTATTACTTACAAAGAAATAATAAAATGCAAAATATTTTTTTAATATTACAATAAATAAATTTTTATAATTAATATTATCTACTTGAGAATCAATTGGTCTTTTTCCGTTTTCTGTGTAGACTGGACCCAGCCATTCCACAACAAATGTTCTATAATCTCTAATCCAGCTCAACACTCTAGATAGAAACCATTCAGGCTTATCAGGTTTGTTGGTCTGTTTTTTACCAGTAAAATGGTAAAAAAATCTTTTTCGAAAAGGTACTAATAACATAATTATTGGCAAGGTTACATGAGAATAATGTTCCAATAATTGTGACGTCTGCTCATTGAATTCACTTTGATCGTTTTTACTAATAATACGAGCTAAGGATATTTAAATATTATACCATTTAACTGTATACATTTATGTTGTTATTAAAAAAGGATACGGAAGTTGAACTTTTATCAACATATTGGCCAAACGTTGAAACTGTTGTTTGAAGTTATTTAATTTTGCATTATCAGTTATTTCCCTCATTGTAAATGGCCAGTTCATTTGTTTTAAAGTAATTTCAAAATCACTATAAAAAAAAAAGTAACCATAATTAATAACTATTTTTATAGAAAGCTTTTTTATTCTCGGACATAGTTAAATAATTCTTACTCCAAATAAAACTTTTCGAGTATGCAATGCCAATAGTTGATTACTCTGGTAATATAGGAGATCAAATGTTTACACGGAGCAGTGCTCATGGCAAAACTAAGTTCACACAAAATCTTGTAAGACTTAACAGCTTCACTATCACGCTTACTCATCAAATCTTTTCTCATTTTATTGCTAAGGATTGTTTGATTAAAATTACACATTATTTTACAGTGTTCCAAATCAAACAAATAAATGCATACCTTCTGGAAGCAATACATTGGAGGCACGTAAAGTACATCATCCGATTACATTTGTATTTTAAATCTTCGATCAACTTCTGAAATATAATTCTAACACTCTCGGTCTCCTTTTTGAATCCAGCATACTTTGACTTTAGCTCTTCGACTTCTTTTCTCAATGAAACAACTGACAGCCGCTCTTCGTGTACTTTAATCAGGGTCTTAACCAAATTTGCATTTGGCCCGACCACTTGAGAATTGATCTAAACAAGGACATAATATAGTCACAAACTTCACATATACGCCCAAATCCGACATACCTTCTCTGTAATATCATCTTTTCTTTTTAGGAGAACTTGTTTATATTTCTCGCACCGAGTTATTAAATCGTCAAAATCGTTGCCCAATTTTTCGTTGATCACTATTAGTGACGAAGGATCGCTGGCCATTTCGTACTACATACACGGCAGCAAGCAACTGTAAATGAATATTTGACGTTGCAGTATCAAGCAGAAGTGGAACTAGAAGTCATATTTTTCATAATACATCTGACATCACACCGTCCACAAAGGAAGAATAAGGATACGACTTTTATAGTGAGAATGACACATACTAACAAACGAGACAGTTCAAAAGTTTTGAATACAAAACCACTGATAACGTTATCTTGCTTGTTACACGTTGACGTTACTGCTTGTCCGACAAGTCGTTTTGTCCTACAAATAATTTGTTAACGCTATTTATACGAAATGAATTTGTTCCACAGACCACGGCCAGTTTGACGATGATAGTGAAAAAATTATTATCAGTCGTTGGTTTTTTATCTTCTGTCCATCAAAAATTATTTTATTTTTCCACTAATATTATTATAAATTGTAATAAAGCAAGCAGGTTAAAGCTACACAGTTCACGGCATTAATGAAGATGTATAAACTATGAAACAGCCAACAACTGTGAAATTTGAACTAGGAAGTATTTCGGTAGACATTATCACTACACGGAAGTGTTCGATAGAAAATTAGTGCTACTAATTAATGTAGTAAGATTGAAGTGTTGAGGTGTTGTTGTTGCGTTCGATTTATGTTTCGTTTGTTGAAGATAATCTGTTTATCACCGAGGTATAAACGTTGTGTTGCACCTAAGTTCATGAGAGTAACGGGAATTGTTTTGGTACTATTAAAAAATAAAATGCAACTCAAATTTGGATTTGTAAGGATGCTTTGAAATTTTAATAAATTTTAATACCATTAAATGATATTCTATATTATTGAAAAATATTCCAATAGTGTTAAAACTGAACTAGATTTATGATAATTAATTTTAGCTAAGTACTTATATAAATAAAATAACAAGAAGCACAGTGCATACGTTTTATGAATATGATTTAAAAGTTATTATAATAATAATTGATGACCACATAAAATAGCGCGTAGCCATTAGCTACTGTTACACTAAAATGCAACCAACAAAATCAACAAACTAATTCCAAGAAATGTTAGTTGTAAAACTTGAATATTATTTATTTTTTGATAAATGTTAATTCACTTTTACATTTTTTCTAAGATAAACACTTACCAGTCATTACGATTAATAACCGACTATGTACTACTTGAAAATTATTATCAGTTTGTAATCACTTAATAATTGATCAACTTAAATTTGTGTTTATGTAATGTTAAACTCGTGTTTTTTTTTTATATACTAAGATAATACAAATGTCATTATAACTTAACATAAAATATTTCAGATTTGGTTTTAAGTATCTGCCGACTTCTTTTTATTCAATAATTTTGTGTTTTCTTAAACATACACTAAGCATACAATATATTACTGTGTAATCAGATTTTTAATTAAACCTCTCAGTTGAGTAGGAAATAGAAAATAAAGCATATGGTAACAGTCTTTTGTCTTTTTTAATTATTTATCATCTATGAGACTAACATTTAACACATAAAAAAACAATTTTATCAATAAATCTTTAATAAAACAATTTAAAAAATAAAATTGATTTCACAATTAATCATTTATTGAAATTATAAAATATATTTTTGAAACCAACAAAAAAAGTTAAAAATGTATACAAATCCAGGTAAAAAATATTTAACAAAATATATTTAATAATTTAAATTTTATTTTTTTAGAGATGAAATAGCCTTTTTGGCTGCTTCATCGAGATCTGAAGCAAATTCAATGAGTAATCCAGATTCTTCCAAAAGTTTTTTGCCAGCAGACACATTTGTACCTGAAAAAAAAATACATGATAAAATAAATTATACAAGAGACGTTAAAAATTTCTTGTAAATATAAAATACTAATGTAATGGTTAACAACATTTTAACTAATTTTATTAAATCATTGATTGAAGAATATGTCTCAAGACAACAAATAGACTAACATTTAATAGTGTAATTTTCAGTATTTTCACTTTAATGATATTCTAAAAACAAGATGAAATTCTATTTACACGATATGTATAATTATATCAAGATTTTAGTATATTACAACATTTATCAAATCTTTATCATGATAAAACTACACACATCAAAGAAGGTTGATGCACATTTTTGAAATAAAGTACAATAAAATGAAAATATGTTTTTAAGTAACAAATATTTCAAATACTTAAGTCATAAATGGATATTTAGTCTAGAAATTAGTAAATAATAATTACATGGATACTATTCAAACTAACTAGCTTAAAAACAATAAATTATTTAGGTACTGCACGAATGATCCACCAAGTTGTTTAAAGATATTTT
The DNA here is from genome assembly GCF_002803265.2 of Melanaphis sacchari. Lineage (NCBI taxonomy): Eukaryota > Metazoa > Arthropoda > Insecta > Hemiptera > Aphididae > Melanaphis > Melanaphis sacchari. Next base: position 494,851 of record NW_020270535.1, read on the forward strand.
ATTTATAAAGAAAAATAAAACTAAAAACTTACCTTCTAATCTTACAACTAATGGTACTTGTAAGTCCAACTTTTTTGAAGCATTTATTAAGCCTTTTGCAATTGTTGCACAATTTACAATTCCACCAAACACATTAACCAAAATTGCTTTAACAGATGAATCTACAAAAATTATTTTAATTAGTATTAAAAATCTCAGAAAGTAAATAAATAATTTAGAGTATTTACCTAATGTTAACAGTTTGAATGCTTCATATACTTGATTTTCACTTACATTTCCACCAACATCCAAAAAGTTGGCTGGTTCTCCACCTCGCAATTTAATTATATCCATAGTAGCCATTGCAAGACCGGCTCCATTAACTATTACAATAAGATAAATAAATATTTTTTATTTATTTGTATTATAGTAGATGAAAATTAAAAATCTTACCTAAACATCCAATATTGCCATCCATACCAATGTAATTCAAGTTATGTTGATTAGCCATTACTTCACGTGGGTCTGATTCACTTGTTTCATCCAACTCAAATATTTCTTTATGTCTGAACTGACTATTATCATCAAATTGAATTTTAGCATCAACACATACAACTTTATTATCTAATGTTTCAACTAATGGATTAATTTCTATTTGAACTGCATCAACTGACAAAAAGAATTCCCATAACCTTTTTATTTCATTTGCTGCCTATGAGAAAAAATAAAATGATTAGTAAATATTTAGTATTGAAGTACAAGTAGTATAATACTCACTATAGATGTCAATGGTCCATTAAAATTCAAAAATTTGGCTACATCCAATGCAACCTTATCAGAAACACCTTCAAATATGTCAATGGGAATTTTTTTTATTAATTCGGGTGAATTTTCAGCAACATCTTCAATGTCCATTCCTCCAGCTGGAGAAGCAATTAGTACTGGTCCGTTTTGACTTCTATAAGCAGAAAGTACAGAACAGTAAATAATCAACTCGAGATAGTCACATAAATATCTAAGAAAAAGTATACAAGTTAGATTTAATTAAAATGTTTAACTTACCTATCCATTAGAATACAGAAGTAAGTTTCCCTTTTAATATCAACAGACTCTGCAACCATAACTTTGGTAACCAATATTCCATCTTTAGGAGTTTGCTTAGTGATTAACTTATATCCTAACATGTTCTTTAATAAATCATAAATCTTAGTTCTCCTAAAAAATAAAAAGAGCTATGATTAAAATTTTAAAAATTAAAAATTTTTTTTTAATCAACAAAATATTAAATACAATTAAGTCATATAAATGAATCATTAAATTTAATATATTGCTTACTCTTTTGTGACATGAACGCCGCCTTTGAATCCATTATTAAAATGACCTTTTCCTCGTCCTCCGGCTAATACTTGAGCTTTTAATACATATTCATCGACATCTAAAGTAGTATAAAGTATAAAATTTCTATTTAAAAAAAATAAATATTAAATTTATTGTTTATAAAATACATTATATTATTGTCAATTCAAAATATTGTTTAAACATAATATTGGTTCTGAACTACATACCAAATGATTTCAGTAAATTATTTGTTTCATCTGCATTTTCCACAATTTTAAACTTTTGAACCGAGACTCCATGTTTGTTCAATAAATCTTTACTATGACATTCTAATAAATTTAAACGTCGAGCTTGTATGTTCTATAAAAAAAATTATATTATAAATAGTCAAAATTAAAGCGTTGAAATTAATTTACCTTTAATGGAAGATATTGAAGATAGGTTTGTGAAATGTTGCACTTAATTACATGTTTCATGAATTGAGACATTGTTAAGTCTATAATAAGCATTGAATAAAAAAAAAATCATCATTAGTATCTATTTAAATGTTTAAATACACTACAATATATAAGTGAGCTACTATACTTTCCAATACGTACTAAAAATAAAATCTAATAGCTCATGTAAGTTTTTATTTTTAACCTATTCAAGTAGATTAATCAAATCAATATTATGTTTTTATAAATATATTTAACCTAGGTCAGAATTTCATGCTTTTGCATATATTTTAGGGATTTTCATATTCAAAATTTGGTATAAACTAAATTTCTTTCATAATACTCAAATCCATTAATGTATGTTACATTTCTAAATTTAGGTGATTTTACATATTTAAAGATAAATAACGTAAATAATGATGACAATCAAAGATAATTCATGTCATATTAACACATATTTTGTTTTTAAATTAACAAAAATATACAATTATTTTAAAATAAATCCAATACAAAAAATAAAGAGCCTATACACACCACTAAGGTCATTTATATTTTGCTTATATTTAATATGAATAATAAAAAAAGACATGTAATTCAAATTTCTATACGTTATCATTAATAGATAATCATGCAAGAGTAGAAATCTATCCCCATTTAAATGCATATTAAGAACAATAATAATAAGAATAATTAAGTACATTTGTAGTGTATAAATTTCATTGTTTTTTTAAAACATTGAGTAGTAAGCCCAACAATTGAGTTATTTATAAAATAAATGATGCAAATAATTTGTTACTGTTTAAATTAGAGGTCATAATTTTTTTTCTTTTTTATATCTACACCAAATTTTAAATAGGTAAAAAAAACACCGATGATTTCAATTCTTTTGTAGGTGTGTTGCACAAAACTAACAACACTTTATTCAACACATACCAAATATGAGTAGTATACTCTTGTATACAAGAATATTGTCGAAAAAAATATGTCGTACTGCAGTGGATTTCACAGTCCGAGATTATCGGTCCTAACAGTCCTTTACTCTGACCGACTTTTGTCCCATCTTTACAGAACGGAAACAAAACTAACGGTACACGCTGATGTCTTTCTCGAGGCATCGGCCAAGTAACTAGTTCAACTGTACGCGGCCGATCGCGGAGCAAACTCTGATGTGGTCGTTCGACCGTTGATGGGAATGGAAAATAAATGGCAAGACAAATAGACGGCTTAATGTCGAAAACGATTTATCATCCTTACCTTAGTAAATCAACAACTAATCAGCCTTGTGGAATGAAGAATAACGTGAACGACGTCGTGTTGTCCGGTACCACTCTTCCTGTCACATCGGTGGTGCACAGGCGATCGTAGAAGTGCGTGCAGTAAAATATACTAAGGTATTAGGTAAGGTATGTGTCGAATGCGGAAGCCGGATAAGCGCGTGTTTTTTTTTTTTTTTATCGTTTCTTATCAGTCGCGGTGGAATGATTTATTTTTTTTTTGATACGTCTTGTTTACCCGCAGTTAACAGCGCGAACAGTGCGGCGGTCGGTGCTCAATTTTTTTTTCCCCCGATCGACCGTTTGCAGTGCAGACTGCAGAGCGTTATGTCGGGTCCAAAATCCCTTGGCCGAGTGTTCGACTATGATCGCCGTCGTGGTTGTCGATTTGAAAAAAAAATTAAATACGTAACAAATGCAACTATCGTCTCACCGCTGCTGCTGCTGCTGCTGTTATTTTACGAAACGATCGTTTGGCGGCGGCGGCGATCTCGACGGTCATTCGTGCGTACGTGATTTCTGTCGCGTCGTTTGATCACTACGCGTTTTTGTTGCGAACACGTTTCCTGTACGGCGTTTTCGTCGCCATCCAACGAGTTCACCGGCAAATCGTTCGGCTACGCGCACATGGCGTCGTTTAAATTTTAAAATATGAAAACTAAAGGGTGCCTATATAATTAATTATCCCTCACAGCGGTTCTATAAAATCTCTCGAGATGTATGTCGATCTCACGTTTGGATGTTAGGTTCGGTCAAACAAACAATGGTTTTCAGTCTCTATTTAGATTCTGAGCAGACGATTGTAATGCTTTGACATGCTTGTGCGAACATACATTTCGTAACGCGTAAAATCGCGAAAAATTTCAACATTTATTTTGTAATTAAAATAAATAAAATGTTTAATACTCATGCCAGAGGTTTGAAAATTTAATACATATACGTTTTGTTTACAAAACTTTAAGAAATCGAGTGTAATTTCAATGACATTATTTTTAGTTTCCGCAGCAGCTAAAAATTATGATGAAATTGGACATTTACGTGTAATATTACCGATTTTTATTTTATTTTACCTATTTCAAAAATAAATGATTGCAGAAACTTGAAACACTCCACTGTTACTGAAATTATCATTTTTTAAACATAAAAGAATTTCAAAAATTTAATGTTAATTTTTTTGGTATCATTTAGTAGGCATTTGAAATTTTCAAATGTTTTTCATTTGTTTATAACATATTAATAATCCATAAGCATGCTTAAGATTGACCCAAGGTACGAAATCGATTTCGAACAAGATTCCACAAATTTTATTTTAATAGTAGTTCATAATATTAAAATAATTATAAAGTCACGAGTTTTATTTACTATCGTACGAAGTTCTACAAAATCATGAAAATTTTTAAACTATTTTGTGGTTAAAAATGTATCAAATGTTCAATTGTTATGTGTCTGTGGGAGATGGTATTTTGCGCCAATTTTTTTACTTGTAATTTGCGACAAAATATAAAAATATAACAGTATTTTGCACCACATAAACAAATTAATTTTGGTATTTTGCGCCACGACAGTAGGTAAATGTAATAGAATATTATGTAACTTGCGCCACACTTTCTACTTCAATTGCAGTTAGAATTTACCAGCAGATAAATTTATTGATATCGCATAGGATATACAATACTACGTACCGACGCGTATCCAATATAATTTTTATAATGATTTTGATTTTATTTTTATATATTTTATTACTAAACGAAAATTTACTTATTTAATGTACATGGAGTTTGTTTTACTTACATACATTTATTTATAATTTTAATATTAGTGGCGCTAATTACAATTTTAATAAGATGAAGAATGAAGCAAATTACAATTTTAGTAGGTACTCAATGGTACAGATTACATAATGCTCTTTTATTTAGATTTATTTGACGCAAATTACCAAAATAAACTTTTAGATGTGGCGCAAATGACATATATTTGGGGGGGGTTGTTTTTGGCGCATATTACATACGCCCGTGTCTGTGACTTATAAATGTAATAACAGTTTCCTTGTTCCTAGTTACCTATTATTACAACTCAAAATCAAAGAACCATTTTTTTACAGGCATTTAATGTTCAAATATTAATAATATTTTCTATTTTCTGTTTTTTTTGTTTGTTTTATATATATATTTGTTACGGTAAAAGTATTAATTTCTGATCGATTTCGGTAAAACCTAAGATATTCAAAATAGTTTAGTTTAACTCCGAATGATTTCTGTAGTTTCACAAACAAGATTTGGTAAATCTTAAGATAAATAAGTAGCGTTGCTATAAGTCCAAAATTGTTTACCAAGTACCTATGTGATATTAATAATACATATTAATAATAGTTATTATTTAAGTATACTAGGCACTTTATTAGCTACTTCCAACTAGTATAATAAATATTTATAATACCTACTTAATATATTCGAATTTAGAACAAATTTATTATTAAATATTACAATTATTACATTTATGATTTATTTATTCGTGCAATTGTGCAGGTTAATCAAAAAAATTTCGGACTTTAACAGCGCTAGTTGTTTATCCTTAGATTTACCAAATCTTATTTTTAAAAGTCCGAACTATTAACCTAAGTATTTTGTATATTCTAGATTTTACCGAAATCAATTGTTAAATGTCCGAAATTCGGACAACCTACCTAAGTATTGTAAAGCTTTAAGTACAACAAGTAGATATGACTGCTTTGCCTTTAACTTTTGGCACCATTTCAAGCAGTTATCTTATCTTTCCTCACTATCAAGACATTACCTATGTCGGGTTGGTCGTAAACAATTTTGGTTTTTCCCTCGATGATCATTTCACCCATACCTAGACCTTGGTAAACCACATTGTGAAATAAAAATAAAATATAAAATTATAGATATTACGTGAACAAATTATTAAAGAAAAAAAAAATATTAATTTTCATATTGATTCTAGTTTGAAGTTGAAGTGAATGTATGTAATGGTATTTCACCTTGCATTTGGGGAGATAGCGAATTCGAATGTCCTGTGTATGGAGATTCCACTGAAAACGATGTAAATTGTTTGTTGTACAAGTTATGTGTACTTATGCATGGATTTTTTGCGCTTGACGAAGTTGGTGCATTGTTGTAAATAGTATCTGCAGTTTGCTTATATAAGATTTGGTTCAATTCAATGTTTTGTACAATATTAAAAATTCTAGATTTTGCCAAATTTAAGTTATAGGGGTCTAATGTTTTTAATGTGGCACCAATGGCTGAAAGAAATGAATCTACTGGATGAACAACATTTTGTGTTTTAGCTTCCATTTCTTTTTTTTCTAACAAGTATTTCATTATGGTTGATGATGCTGTTTCTGTTTCACTATATTTTTCTTGGTGATTTTTAGTTCTTTTAGGTCTTTTCCAAATCGGTTCATGCTTTTCTTTATTCGTTTGTATGTCTTCAATGTTCACTTGAGTACCTTGTATAGTTTCTTCGTCTTCAGAACTTGAACTAATATTACACGATACATTAGTTATAGTGTCTCTTTCTTGTAAAAACCCTTTCAAAAAATTTAATTGGTCTTCATATTTATATTTTTTAATAATTTTTGTTGCTTGACCTGAAGTTGTTTTATTCCGTTTTAATGCTTTTCTATACATGTCTCTCAAATTATTCCAACGATTTTTGCATGTTGGAACTAAAATTAAACAAAATCAGAAAATTTGTATTCGTGTTTAAAGAAGCAAGTGAAATAGTATTTTTATTTAAACTTCAAATGTCTATAAAAAAAATTGTACTAATATATTTTTTAATTTTTTGAGTTCATTAATAAATACTTTTGAGAATTTTAAATTCTGAGCTGAGCAATGAATGTATTGATTTTACAATGGTCAAAAGTTACCAGATATACCTGGTATCATATCCCAATTATATAATAATAAATAAAATATTAAGGTTTTTCAGCCAGTGATTGTTTTTTTATCGACATAAGGTATAGACAGACAGGGATATGACAAATAAAAAACTATATAATAAATAAAAAAATTCGCTCCACTCAGAATCTAAAAAACTTTTAAAATGGCATTAGTATAATATATTATTATACATACACTATCTCTATTGTTTTTAATATTATATTATATATATTTATTATTTTTTTAATAACAGATACTTAGCAACCGGAGATTCAATGAAAACTATTTCGTTCAGCTATCGTTTAGGTCTTTCTACTGTATACCAAATCATTATAGAAGTATGTTATGCAATTATTGAAATTGTTATGTCAGAAGTCATGCCTATTCCAACTGAACAAAAGTGGAAAGAAATTGCATTAGAGTTTTGGACTTGCTGGAACTTCCCCAATTGTTTAGGTGCTATCGATGGCAAACATGTTACAATCCAAGCTCCTTCTAATAGTAGATCACAATATTTCTGTTATAAAAAAACATTTTCTATAGTTTTATTAGCATTAGTTGATGCTCATTATAATTTTATAGCTGTAGATGTGGGAAGTTTTGGTAAAAATAGTGATGGAGGCATCATGGCTCATTCAAAATTAGGGAAAGCTCTTGATCAAAATAAACTGAATGTACCACCAAAAGAAGCGTTGCCAGGAACTACAAATGAAGTACCGTACGTTATTTTAGGCGATGAAGCCTTCCCATTAAAAACGTATTTACTGAGACCATATCCCGGAAAACAGCTAGATTGTAACGAAAAAAGAGTATACAACTATCGTCTGTGCCGAGCAAGACGAGTTGTGGAAAATGCATTTGGTCTATTATCACAAAAGTTTAAAATATATAATAGACGAATGCAAGCTAAACCAGAAAATGCTGATGTAATTATATTAACAACATGTGTACTTCACAATTTTATAAAAAAATATGACGGGAAGTTAACTTATGTTCGTGACAATAAACAAACGAGTGAGGACCGTTCAACTCCTATAAATTTGACAAATATTTCAGTACAAGGTGGAAATGCAACACGAGAAGCTTTTGGTATCAGAGAAACATACAAACAATTTTTTAATTCCCGTGTGGTTCTATAATCTATTCCATGGCAAAATAATGTTTAATACTTATCAACTTATAAAATACTTATAATATTATATACATATTTCTTTACTTAATGTTTAATGTTTATCTAAATTCTTTGTTATGTATAAAAATTGATACTTATATTATGTTAAAATAATTATATTATTAATTATTATATTATTACATTTATACATTATTAAATTTCAATTATTAAATAAAATTAAGTTATACTAAATAATTTAAACTGTTTTTCTTTAAAACTTAAAATATATATAATATTAACTACACTCAAATATATTATCTTACCTGTTTGATGCAATCCATCTGCAATGTCTTTCCATACCTTTTCTTTCCATGTAATGTCACTGTAATTTGGACTACTTAAGTCATATAACCCGACATGAAGTTTGACGAGCTCAATTAATTTTTCGCTGTCCATTATGACAGATAGATCCTCTGATGAGTGGAATGAAAATGATGAAAATATATCAGTTGCATATCGTAAACATGAAATGCGATCGGATGCTTGTTCAGACATGGCCGATCCGGCACCATTCCGTGCCCAAACTTGTCCGAGCTCGGACAGAAAATCGGTCAACGACAATATTTTTTTGATCGGAGAGAGCTCGGAAAGCTCGGAACGGACGTGTATGAATACATCAGTGATATCTTCAATGATGAAGTAGTAAAAAAACTCAAAGGTAATTATTATCAATTTCTAAAATGTACTGACCAATTATTATGTATTACTTAAAGTTATATTTATTATGTAGGCAATCTTGAAATTGGACATACAAAGTATTCTATTAGTATTGGTTCTGAAGTAAACTGTCAACCTTTTGTTGTGCACTCTGCTCATGGTGCTCTAGCAGTTTCTCATAGTGGAAAATTATTTAATGTGGAAAAATTAAGGCGTAGAGTAAATATTACATAATTTTGGCATGCATTAACTTGTTGATTTTCATACATAATTTATACGTCATGCTCACCATATGCCACTGTTATATTTTAAAATTGGCTCATTGTACCTGACACTGAATGATTGTGAATTATTATTGGCATTCAATATTTTAAATATATATATTTTATAATTAGATATTAACTAGAGGAGTTGGTCTTTCGACTTATTCAAATAGTGAAATAATTGCACAATCTTTATGTTTGAATCCTCCTGATATTGAAATTGATGGTCCTGATTGGCCAGCACGTATTAGAAATTTTATGGAACTTTCAAAATTATCTTATTCAATTACTATAATGGTAAAAGATAGGATATTTGGGGTACGTGATCCATATGGTAATAGACCTCTGTGCATTGGAAAGTTGATGTCTTTAACTGAACCAAATAAAGGTAATTATTTTTAAAATTTCAACTTTATCATAAATTGTCATAAAAAAAAAGTTTTAATTCTTTTTCTATTTTTTTGAGCAGAAAGAGTTTGGGTTGTATCATCTGAATCATGTGGTTTTCCCTCAATGGGAGCCGAGTATGTAAGAGACATCTATCCTGGTGAAATTGTAGAATTTACTAAAGAAGGATTTCATAGTGTATCTATAATGAGTCCACCTCACAGGCGCCCTCAAGCATTTTGTATTTTTGAATATATAAATTTTGGAAGACCTGATAGTATTTTTGAAGGTAAAAATAAAATAAGTTCATTAATTTTCTTATTTGTTTTAATTTTCAATGCATTATAAAAATAAATAATGATTTAATTATTGGTTAATTGTTTAAAATAAAAGTATATGCTTATGTATTGTAGGGCAAATGGTCTATTCAGTACGATTTAGGAGTGGTATTGTGTTGGCCAGAGAAAGTATGGTCGATGCTGATATTGTTGGCCCTGTTCCAGAATCTGCAACTGCTGCTGCTCATGGGTTTTCAATGAAAGTAAGTATTTAAAATTTTATTTTATTGAACCATTGATTTATTTATTTTACTTTTATTTGCAGTCCAATATTCCATTTGCAGAAGTGTTGTATGAAAATTGTTATGTAGGCCAAACTTCCACTCAACCTAATGCACAATCAAGAAAGTCAAGTGTTGCTAAAAAATATAGTGCTATTGTTGATAATTGTAGCTGACAAAAGAATAATTCTTATTGATGATTCCATTGTAAAAGGGATTTCGATGGGGCCAATTACAAAATTGCTGAGAGATGCTGGAGCCAAGGAAGTCCATGTACGAGTTGCTTCTCCTCCTCTTAGAATTTAGATATACTTGCCATATGGGAATTATTATACCAACTAGCCCCGAACTCATTGCTAATATACTAACTTTAAAACAATTGGCTAAACATATTGGTAAATATAATAAGAGGACCTAACTAGTAACTTAAATGTGTGATGTGTTATCTTTGTCTTAAAACATATAACATAGTAAGTTATGTTCAGCAGAATTCAATTTTGTGTTAATATAGGTTTAATATTAGTACGAATTGGCCTAAAATAATTAAACCTAAATGTTAATTAATATTTTAATTCTAATGTTAGTTATGAACATTTTCATAATTATTATAATAGTTTTTATACTAATAACTTGTAAGATATAATTCATTTTTAAATTAAAATATCAATAAAAATTTATCAAGTGCCCTTGATAATCTTACTTTTAAATTTGATTATGAGAAAATTTACTCTTGTATTGAAAATAATATCACAAAGTTGGTTCTACTTAACTTAAATTTTCTATTTAGTTTGTAAGATGTAAAAAACACATGTTGGTTTTGTGCTCTCTTAAACTTTAATACATATCTTAACACTACATATTGGATTATTGTGACTTCTAAAGAAAATTTATTAAACCATAATTTTCAATCTTAATAGAACCACAGACATTTTAAAATAATATTCGATATTTTATTGAATTTAATTAGTAATGAATCAACTTTTATTTTCTTAAAAATGTTTAGTAGAATGTGTAATAAAGTAGCTAATAACATTATTTTTTTTTCAAATTTGGCACTTACAGAATCTTATATCGTTCTTTTCACAGATCATGCTACAATAGTGTATCTAATGTTGTAATATATATTATTACTATATTTATAATTAATTAAAACCGTTATGATAAAATATGTATTAATATTCTATAGGTGCTGATTCCCTTGCTTATTTATCTGTGAAAGGACTTACAGAAGCAATAACAGAAAAAATGCCAACTAATAGTGCTATAGTTGGACATTGCTCAGCATGTATCACTGGAGAATACCCTGAAGAATTAAATTTTTAAATATTTAAAAATCTATATCTAAGTATTATTGTAATTAATTTCATTAAATAAGAGTTTTTAAAGTTTTTAAATGTATAATTGCTAAGAATTTTGAGTTATTTGTATGTAGTCAACAGGTTCCTTAAATTTTTCAAAATGAGATACTGATAATTAGGGCTCGGAAGTTGATGTATTTTGCATTTTTTTTTTTGGAACTTTTTAGACGATGCTCTTCTGGCCACAAATCTGTTTCATAAGCATATGAATTTGAATAACTAATTTTTATTTTGCATTTTTTGGTGTTTATTACTTTATAAGTTATTTTTTTGACATTTTTAGGTCATTTTCTCACATTTTTAGTCATTTTTACTGATTTCACACTAGTCTTGTTGACTATTATACCTATCCAATTTTATTTCAACGATTACATTTGTTGTTGTCTTAATGATTTTTATTTTTAAATAATTTGTAAGCTTTAATAAATTTATAAAATAAATATTTTTAATTTTTTAATTTTCCTATTTTTAGGGCATTTTTTGCCATTTTTATGTCATCAACTTCCGAGCCTTACTGATAATTTACTTAAGTTAAATAATTATTTATGATTTATCTTCTAAACAACTATTATTTGCATTTTATTTAATTTGTCTTAATCTGAAATAACTATAGGTCAAAATGTTATTATAAGTAATTGTATGTATGTTATTAGTATACATAATATATTTACTATATGTATATTTTTAAACTGATTGTTAAAAATAAGACAGTGATCTGTTTTTCCAAACATTTTTATTTAGAGCTTTATTTATAAGTTCTTAAAATATATAATATATATTATATTTCAGGAGTATGAATAAAGAATTTTTATTATTAACTAATTGTTTAATATCTTTAGGTACTTTTATGGTGGTAATATTATTCAAGATTATTTAAAATGTTAAGTTTATACCTTGGAGTCAAGATCCCTCTAGAGTTTAGTGTAAACGGTACACCCTTGAACTGACTACAGCTATGGACATGGATATATTTATAAAAAAGTTGGCTATCTGGTCAGAATTGTTTTTCATATTATGGTATGAATTATCATTGAATTCAATTTAAATTTTTAACACAGTCATTACAGTGGTCAGTGGTCTACTCAATAAAAAACCAGTGTTTATCAAAAGATTACTACTGTATAATTTTTATTTATTTACCATACTCTACTCCTATTTGGTTTTAAATCGATGATGTTCATTTCTAGTAGTAAATTTGATTAAATTGATCAAAATTACCAAAATATTGTAAATTATATTTTAGTTAAATTTTATAAAATTTTCGATTTTAATGGCAAAAGATAGCTTAAAGTTTATCAGGCCCGAACTAGGCCACTGTGCTACTGTTCTACAGCATAGTGGACCACATGTCTCAATTTTGTAATAAAATACTTGAGTTTTTTCAAACAATTAATGAGCAAAGAAAAAAAATCTCTTTTTTATATTCTATGGGCCTATGGGCCACCTGCTTATTGAGAACAGTAGATCGGTATCCTCCAGCACGGGCCTGGTAATTTTAAGGTTCCTCATTAATCATTTATTTTTTATACAGAAACTTTAAAATTTTACAAATAGCAAGTACAAAATATGCACAATTATCAATTTATTTTTACTTCTCCTTACCGTTTTTTCTAAATTAGAAAAATAAATCGATAATACTTAAAAATGTAGATACATCATAAAATATTTTTAGAAACAAAACATAGGCTATAATCAGGAAAGGTAAGATACTTAAAAATCAGTATCCTGATACTAGATACTTGGGTTTGGAGTATCGAAATACTAGATACTCGATACATACGTTTTAAGTATTTAGATATTCGATACTCGATACATTTAAAAAAATTAGTCACAGAATTGTTTTTAAATTTTATTTATTCACGATTAGGGTAGGTAATATAGGTATATATGATATATATATTAAATATACATTACCTAATTAGTTAATATAGACCACACAATTGAATAACTTAATAATAATATATATAGGCAATAAGTAAAGTTAAGTCCTGTTCCACGTGTATGTGTGGTGTATCACAGTCAACGGATATTATAACTAAATATGGCTAATAGATAGAAAAATAATTTCGTACAAGTTGTAGGCTACAGGCTACAACCTACAGGAAATCACTTGTAACGGCTGTAACTACTCATTTGTATCTGTATTCACAAAATAAATATTAATTATGATAATAAAAATCAGAATAATTGTCGATAATTTGAAATTGATTAATACGGCTATTAAATTATGGTATTTAAAAATTTTAATTTGCCGCGTTTTTTACACTTATTATTATAGTATTTACAAAAGTCAAAAACATAGTCAAAGAATCGCAGTTGATAGATAGGCAAGTGAAAATAATCGTAAATAATTAAATTTTCGAAGTATCGCATTAATGCACCTAACTATTGTGTCATCATAACATGATAACAATTAACATTTATTTATTCGTATCATAGAAATCATAGAATATTAAATGTAGATTGTCAAGACAAACGATATCTATATTATTATTTAATACCTGTTTATATTTTTGACATTTACATCACGTATTAGGTAAAATTTCGTATTGACGTTATCATGACGTCACGCGTTCTTTAGCATAAAATATCATGCATAATATAAACATTTCTAATCACTCGGTGTTTTTGCAACATTGAGCATAAGCATAACATTATCAAATTTGAAATTTCAACTCTACGGATTAATTCGGCGGTCACCGTCGTGATCTCCGATTTTGGATTAACTGTGGCGCTCACTGGTGGTGTGCGCAGTCGCTGTTTGGTGTACGCACCACGTCGGACGTACCGGTAGGTAACGCTAGGTAACCGATATGGTAACAAAATATTTTGGAACGAGGTCCGCAATCGGTACACGGTTGTCGATATGCGTCCGACAAAAATTGGAAATGGCCGTGTAATCGCCTCGGCGGCTCGGCATATTTTGTTTTAAACGTAGAATGAGATCTAATCACAGTCAGGCATATTCATTAATTTTTTTTTTTCATTTTCTTCGAGTGAAATAGTTTTTACCTAAAAATTACAATATTATGCCTATAAATATAATAATATGTTCTACGCACGTTTTTTTATCGATACAGACGGTATGACATAATACATGCGTATATCTTGCAGCGAATTCATTAAGATTGGATCGATCGTCTTATATCTTCAGAAGTTCAGTCAGCTAGTAGGTATGTACAATTGCGCATATTTGTTCATTTTAGCTTGTACAGTTGTACGGTTTATGCTTCTAAAAAATAGTATGTAATGTATAATAAACTATAGTAAATAATGTATTTTATGGCGAACGGTCATTATTGTATAGGTACCAAAATATTCCTATCTACTTGTATTTTATTGACTATCGTATCGATCAAATTAATGAAATGAAAACATTTCTGACAACAGGTTTTAATTTTTCATGAAGTTTACTTTAAAGTTTAACTCTTGTGTGTAATTGAATAAACGTATAAAGAGGACGTGAGTGATACCCATACACTGAAGTGTATACGCAAAACTGAGAAAATCACCGTTAAGTGTTTTCGTGGGAATATCTTAATTGTATTTAAAGACATAAACATTACCAAATACCATTTCAAAAGTATAAAAATTTAAATTTAAAAAAAAAATGAATTGAAAAATTTGAAGTAAAATCAATGACGTATTCAAATCCATTGTCAGATGTCTAATCGTTTTTTCGGATGAATTATTCGATTTATGTGATGAAAAAAATTACACGCTTTTAACGTTAAACTAACATTACTTGGCGCAACCTTTACTCCCACAACACGTGCAAAAATCAAACGTTAATTAATTATTATAATAGGTGTGCACTGTGCATATAATGTACACTTTATTTAAAAATCACACTTTAAAATTTAAATATACCTAGTAAAAAAGTCAATGTAAAACATAATTAATGTTCTTAATTTTAAAATTTCTTTAAGTTTTATACACTCTTATACTATAAATACAAACAAAAGGATGATTCTGTTGAACATAAATTTGTTAGGTATGTTATGCATATATCAGATAGAGAAAACATTGTAATGCGATGACATTTCAAAGGCTAATCACACCTAACCTAATCATGTTTATAACTTATAAGATATATTATTAAATAATAATATGTAATTTGATTTTATAATCGTTAATTATTCGTTATTGATTAGAAGATTACTCATATAGACTAATCAATAATATTATTACAAAACGAGTAGGTACCTAATAAATATTTTGCGTAAAAATATAAGAAAAAATTTAAAAAAAAAAGAAAGACAGATAATATCTTAATAATACATCATACGTGACATATACATCGACCAAACGTAACTGACGATATTAAAATATGATTATCAATCAATTTTTTTGTAAACATACACGATGTAAGTTTTATTTTTATAAATCATAGAATTGCATTTTGTATACAATGAAATTATCTATGTGATTTTAAACAGACCAATTACAAAATGTACCAAAAATTTTAATATAAATTATTACTTTATTTATTTTTATTGTTATATGAATAGGCATAAATAATATTCATTGTATATTCGAATAGTCAGCATTTGTTGGGTACTCGTAGTAAATGAATTGGACAAAAAAATTGAAAATATAGTATTAAGCTAGGTACCGGGATAATATTTTATTACTTGCCGATCGATAATTTGGCCTGACTAGTTACCAAGTAGTTGACTAGTCCTAAATATGATATTGAGTAATTGCTGGGTGTCCGGAACATCTCTATTATTGATTAAGTCTAAAAAGATATAATTTATATGGTTACCTAAATGAAGGTAAGTTATAGGTTCTTGTGCCACCATGCTTATTTTATCTAATAAAAATTACAAATAGCAAGTCTTTTTTATTATTATATTTGTATACTAACGGTAATAAATCATATTTTGTGTATGTTAATTATTTTTAACGGGCTCTTGATTTTAAATAATTATAAAAAAATGAGTTATGTCTCGCAACTTAATTGAAATCTTGTAAGACTTTTCAATACAAAACGTGTAGAAATCGAAACCAACTATTATAATATCGTACTAATATACAATGTAAAAAAAAAAGACGAGTACTGGCTTAGATTTATACAACATATTATATAATTATAGTGGCTCACCACTAGGTGAACTATATCTATGATTAATTTATTATATTTTACGAAAACAATAGCTTTCAAAAACTGAACATTATTAATTATGAACATGAACCTATATAAGGAAGTTCGCAGCACGGAATTATAGGAATTATAGATGTAGGTACTATAGCTTGTATACATATATATAGTACATTAGAATATAAACGGAATGCAAAATTTCAGTATTGATTCTTAGGGCGTAATAATCAAAAAGTATCTACACATCTACATTACATGCAGATACATCGGTACATGTATATGTCTTGTTTCTACTGAATACAGTTGACATTATTATTATTATTATTATTATTTTACATTTTTATTTATTTGACAGAATCAAATTAATTATTTTTATTGTCAATACAATTATTATACAATGGGCTATACCTAATGTTACTACTAGATCACACGCCACCGCGATACTGACAACGTTTGTATAATCACTAATTTCCGGTAACCGGTCAACACCGGTCGACGTATACACACACGCACATACATCACATAAAACTCTCATGATGCCATGGTAACATTCTTAGTGTCGCACAAATTAACAGAATGTCCCCCAGCCATACGAAATAAACATATTAAAAAAGGTATGATGGGAATGATGGGATGCTAGATGCATGTAGATGTAGGCCTATGACCTGATTTGACCTTTTTGATCTGGATGCGACTTACTTATCAAATGAATTCTGGTACGCAATAAGTAGTACGAGTTAATCCCGAACACTGTTGACCGAGCTACTTACCACACACTCGTTCGTACATTAATCGACCGATCCGTAGTAAACGATGGAACTTAGGTAACTAAGGACACGCGTACAGCGTATATGAACATTATAATGTGCAGTATGCTTCCTGTATCTGTTATTGATAGATAGATGAATTCAATCGGAAATACACCTCAACTTCCGATCGATTGAGCATTACTCAAAATATGATTTTCAAAGGTTTTTTTTTTAAAATTAAATACAACTCCCATTTTTAAACGGGAAGTGTTAAAACCATTTATAATAGCTGCCATATACCACTCATACATTTTAATAATAATTAATAATAAAAAACAATATTAATTTAAAATGAATCTTAATTCAACATATAAATTTATTATTAATTACGGAAACAAAACAGGAATATGTACAGAATAAATAACCAATTTATTTTTATACTTTTCTTTATTGAAGCAAAAATAAAAATACCCTAATAAATACCACACCTTTCCAAAACCTGATTTTCCCATAATTGATATGTATGTATTAACCTAATATCTAAATGATGGCCCAAAGAATTAAAAATAATTTTAAGATTGCATTATCAATAAATAATAATACGTATATAATGAAAATTATGTGATTGTGATATTGAATAATAAAAATATAAAATACAATATGGCAAATCTTTCTATAATTCACTTGAGTTTCGGTTCAAAATAAAAATATTATATTATAAACATATATTAAATGTTTTATTAACTATCGATAATAAGCATAATTATAGTTAATTCAATGTAATTTGAGAGCTTCAATTTTGCAACCGATCGGATCATCGTCCTTTTGGTCGGACTGCAGCTTTTTATCGTGTTTAAATTTTACAATAATACAAGTCATGTTATCGACACCTTTTGTACGGCATTCAGCGGAAAAACATTTGTTGAGTACCTGAAACAAACGGTCGGTTGTTTTAATATGTAATATTATACTATGTAATATGTATCGATAATTCGATACGATACATAATAAAAAATCTTCTATAATAAATTATGTTTTCCTTACTTTTTCGCAAACCGACGATAGTTTTATACCGGGTTTATTGATGTGATTTGATATCAAGTCCACAGTAGACTGACTACTTAACGAGTCCCATATTCCATCACATCCCAACACGATAAAATCGCCATCATATGCGTTTAATACTCTCGTCTGTATGTCAGGTAGAGCAATGATAACTTGTTGCGTTATTGGAAGCGCAGTGTTCTGCTTATACATGTGATCACCTATAATGTAGTGATTTAATTATTGTTTTTAGTGAAATGTGCAATCAAAATTTACCGAAAGCTCGGGACAAATTAAGATCGCGATTGATCCGTCCGTTGAATGTAACTCTTGCTCCAGCTGCACGAATTCTCGATAACTCTGGTTCGTCTTTAGGCTTGTGGTCTTTTGACATATCAAAGGCCTTAGTACCGTGAATAGCAACGACACATCTGGAATCCCCGACGTTAGCCACATAAAGTTTTTTCTTATCCACTAATAAGGCCACGACTGCGGTGCAACCACTATAAAAACCGTACTGTGAAAACAAAAAAATCAATACTAGGTATTAATAAAAAAAACTGATGAAATACATTACTTAATTGACCTTAATGCTATACTATGTTAAAATTAAAAATTATTTATTTGATCATCTTATTCGGAGTAGTTAATTAATAAACTTCATGCATGTGTTTTTAAAATAACATCACACTCAATAAAGATTAAATTTTGCTTAAATGAATAAATGTATTTCAAAAATAAATAGAAGACCATAATATTAATTAATATAGTTTCAAATAGGCAAACAAACTAAATGAAAATAATTTCTATTCTAGTGTAATATCTTATGTACTACATATAAAATATGATTACACAAAACAAATTATTAGTAAAATTCACAATTATATTGAGCACCTACCATTTTGTATATGTCATCTTCATCAACATTGTCAGCGTTGGTGTCGTCGCCGTAATCGTCTATTATTAAAATAGAAAAATGTATTAAGTATATAAAGAATATTTAATAGGAAATATGTGTGAATCCCTTTGTTAAATAATGAGGTTAAGGTTAAGAGTTGAAAATATTTATTATAATTTCTTCTGATTTTAATAATTTAAAAAAAGAATTATAGAATTAATTGATTTTTGTTAGTTAATTTTTATTTTGTCTGTACCGTAACCAAAACGTACATCATCATATTTTAAATACATATATTAAGTTAAAAGCCAACTACATTCATATATTTTGTAAACTTACCGCTTGCTGAATCATCTTGTTGCGCTAAAATTTTCATTCTATTCAAAGCAGTCTTAGAGCGCAAATACGCATCAAAATCCAAATAGGCGTTTTTCAGAGCATTTTCGTAATCACCAACGTTAAGATGGTTTTTTATCATAGTAGGCAACTGTTCAACCGCGAATCAACAATGCAGCTAACC
>NW_020270535.1:519429-580950 GCF_002803265.2 Melanaphis sacchari
ATGCTTTACGTATTGCCGGAATAAAAACTATATGATTAGCAATAAATACATTAAACCAAATTGTATATTATATTAAAATAATGTTAAAAATGATAACGAATACAATAAAAGACATTTTTCTACATTACCAACACAGTCCTCGGTAGTATAGAGGTAAGTATCCCGCCTGTCACGCGGGAGACCGTTCGATTCCCGCCGGGAGAAAATTTTTATACACGTTTGAAAACCTTTTGTTGAACAATGCATCTGTATATTTTTGATATGAAAGTGAATCGTTTATACTAAATGAAGGGTTAAAGTAAAAATTCATGAAATAGTATTACTAAAATAAAAAAAAACCATTCGATGTGTTCATTTTACGTTAGATTATTTAATAACGTAAAGGAAAGGAAAAGAGGATAAAATCCTAAATACCTTGGTACAGACTTGATTAATTCATTATTATTTATTGTACATGACTACATGTAGTAAGCGCGTACCTATAAAAAGGTTCTATATAGATCGGCGAGGTTATAATCATTAAGTAGGTACCGATGACTTATACTGTATTAGCTAGCCTTACCCACTGAGTAGGTACATAAAATATTTGTAAAAGTATTAATATAAATATATTAATCTACCGAATTGTTCTCCTACCAATGGCATAGCTAGGCCTATCTTACGGGAGGCAAAATATAATTTCACTCACTCTAAAATAGAAAATTACTTAAAAAGTAACTTCATATTTACAATAATTCTATTAATAGACACACAGGAGTTGGGCTATTTTATGCTTATAAAATATAACATTGTAATAAATAAAACAGGAAATTTTTGTTTATTTAAATATAGTATAATGCATATTTTGATACTTTTTAGTGTATACAAATCCGTGTTCTAGTAATTAATATTTATAGGTATCGCTTTAAACCCTCATTTCCCACTCACTATCACTACTTTTTGATTGTATTTTAATAATTTATAAGAATTAATTATTAAGTGTTATGTATGAACTGTGCTATAATATTATATAATATTACTTCTTGTCGAACACGCCAACCTTGCATGGAACTGACCCCACACACCAGCGTATCGTCTTCCATGTCTTCTGAGACTTTTTCGGTAACTGGATTATCCAGGTAAGTACCCATGATCGTAAAATATGTAGATATGAACGATATTGTTAAATTGTACAACAACAATAATAACGATAATAACAGTATGTGGGTGTGTGGCGTACGATCTGTACGAACGTTAGTCGCCTTGTATCGAATAACAACAACTGAAATCATGACGACGAATGCGATGCGAGCAGCTAAATTTTATCCGGTAATGCGATGAATAAGACTGCCAGAGGGGATATTATGATGCAGTCGGTCCAGGTAAGTGCAATAGAGTCGACATTAAAGGTATACACGTGAATACAGTATTTTAAAAACATCGATAATTCACGTTTTCGTTGTATCGATATAGAATTACGGAAATATCGAAAATAACGATGGAAAAGGATAAGGAAACGATTTTACATCGCTTGTTAAAATATCATATATTACCAGAGAATATGAGAGTTCTTAATCGATCTTTTAAAAACACCAATCTGATAGTCAGATACATTAGCATAATATTATATGCCTATGTCGTTGGGTTATGCAATATGGCTGAGTGTACATAATAATATATCATTGTTTTTTTGTCTGGTTTTCGAGAGAACAAGATTTCTACGTTACGGCCGTACACGTACCGTTCATTATTTTTTTTATTCTAAGCTCGTTGCATATTATAATAATATATATATTATGAACACGGAACTCCGACGTCAAAATAGTTTAGAGACATGGAAAAAAACCGGTTCCATTCTAAAACTGTGGGAATTCGGGATTGCCGACTTTAGCTGCAGTAGGTGATTAGAACTGGTTATGGTGCATGTGTTATACACACATTATTATTATGTAATATTGTATTTTATTATAATCTAGAGTAATAAAATATCTGTGCCAAATAATATACGTGATGTTTATATCCATAGACGTCGTACACTCGATCTATATTCACAGGCATTTGAAATTTTGAACGGATGCAGTGAATTGTGTTTTCGTTACACCTGATTGTAATTTATTTTGGATTCGGCGGGCTTGTGAATATTTTATTTAAAAGGCTTACTATTAGTACCCACAAATTATTTGATATTACTGAATAATCTCGAATTTAAAATAAAATAAAAATATACATTTTATCAAATGATTGGGGATTTGTTGGTTCCACCGAAACTAGGTACTTTATTTGGAAAAATAAGGTTTATCTTAATTCCGCTGGCTACTGTTTATAATATCCGCGGCTACACATAAACTTCTATTTCGAAATATTCGATTACCGGGTACAAGAATTGCGTTCGTACTACTAATTAAATTTTTATAAACATGCGTACCTACTGATTGTACTCTGTACTTTAACAGTTCTATTTCATTGCAAAACTTTATTTTATTTTATTATTTAACTTTGTTTTACTCATGATATTGCATCAATTTTAATAATAAGCTGTTGTCATTTGTCAATAATCCTAAGTCAGTATAAAATTGAAAAGAAAATAATGTTTTTTTGTTAAAACGTAATTCATGTGAAGCAATATTTACATATCTATTCCATTGATTATTAATTTCTATACCTAATACTAACTTATTGATTTCACTGAGTGTTAAATATTTTTGAAAAAAATTTTAAAAATTAAATTTATCAACTAGTTATAATATCCATTTATGGATTTCGTTCAGATTTAAATTTATTAAAGTATGTTTGTGTTTAATTTAATATATATTGGGTTAGATATTTTTTTTATAGACATTTTAGAAAAATTAATTTTAACAACTCTAATTAAGAAATTATACATACGAACACCGGAACACGTAATATATATGAAGCACTTTTGTAAACTAGATCGACACTGATTGCAATACTAGGTAACAACTAACAAGTAATACTTAGAAAAGTCATTTGTAAAGCAGAACAATCATCAGAATAAATATAAATTTAATATAATAATCTTAAAGATATTAAGATATATCACAGTCACGGTCATAAATAATTATTAGGTACATATTATATAGATATTATTAGAAATTCTAATTTATTATTTTATCTCGTACACACATAGGCAATAAATGTTAAATATTAATATACAGTATGATTTTATCGGGGATCAGTCATTATTTCATAAACTATTAACTTTTTTTAGTTGCACGATTATAAATAATAAAGAAATAAAAAAATTCTAAATTTTTTTGAGTTTTTTTTGTTTATTTAATAAAATTAAGACTCTTGGAAATTAGTAGGTACTTTATATATTAACAGCATCCGACGGAATCAATAGCCAGCGGAATCGATATGTACATATATTTTGTAAATAATAACCGGTGGAGCAGATGTCATAGATCAATGAACTTTTTCCTATCGATATTAAACCAGTGGAATCGATGTACGCCCTTGACCGTTGATCAAATAAAAAATGATAAAACTATTTATTAATAATGCAAGAAGTTAAAAGAAGTCTAGAGTTTTTACTGACGGATGGTATTTCTGTACGTATTTGATGTACACATCATTGACACACACATGTACATTACTCTGCAGATGACTATTTGTAAACAAATAAAATTGTTGACCCACTTGTAGTAAATAGTTATTGCTACAGCAATTTCTGGTAGAAATGGAAGGAAAATAAAGTCCCATAGAATATAATATTAGATATTCATTTTCATATTCTTAAATTGTATGTCCGCTAATAAAAATCTACAACGATACATGACATAATGATTTGATATTTATTTTTTTTGGAGGGAGGAGGGGGTTATTTATGGTATTGTGGGAGACTGTCACCCTAGGCCCTTATATTACAGTTGCGTTTATGTTGTTACGGTGTGATACTTCATCTTGTACCTGAGTCGCCAATTGACATATTATTTTTAAATACGCTATACTGACATACCGGCTATGTCAATACACTAAGCGACGTTTAACTCTATCACAAAATCGAGTGATATTTTATTGTATTTTACGAGTACATTATTTTTACTTCGCAGGTTTTTTACTTGATTTAACTATGCTACAATGAGAGAATTACATCCAGCTGTTATTATTGTTCTGTCGGATCGGTCAAAAATGTGTGCTGTACCAAGCACAAACTTTTGCGCAAACCCATGTTTATATCAATAACGATAAACAATTAACCATCGGGAGATTGGCAAAGACTCTAAAAACGAAAATTCTGTCATGCATGTCGTTTTCGTTCATGAAAAAGAGACGACGAGACGGTATGGGAGATTAAGAGAGTTGAGTGCACCGCGGTAACCACCGGACACGCATCATCACCTTTACGCATTTATCTCCTCCTATTCTCGTCTGACGCACGATGAAAGCATACTATATACCTACACAATATATTATATTATAATATAACGCGAATATCGTCTGAGGTTACAGGTCTACCT
Source organism: Melanaphis sacchari (assembly GCF_002803265.2). NCBI lineage: Eukaryota > Metazoa > Arthropoda > Insecta > Hemiptera > Aphididae > Melanaphis > Melanaphis sacchari. The sequence continues at coordinate 523,890 of NW_020270535.1, forward strand.
AGTATTATATCTATGTAGTACTTGATCGTTCGATCGACTCGGAATCCGGAATGTGACCTTTGTCAGTGGTTCTCGTTAGTGTAATATTATTTTACATTTTGTCATCAGTTATAATACTAATGAAGAAAATTATAATAATAATATGCGCTCTGAGAACACCAAAAAACCGCTCTAGACGCAGTTAAAATTCCTTGTTATATCTCACACGGCCCATTACAATAAATTATAATATATGTTATTGCGCAACCGTCGAATGCTTTTCATGTCAACTCCGTTGGAATGGAATATATTAAGTATAACATTAGTAGGTAAATGATTATACACATGGCGTAAACGGCCGATCTAGTCCGATTAGTGGCAGTGTCACTGAAGCAGCGACGGGTCCATTCACCTCGAATTATTCATCGTTAATGAATTATAATAACATTAGGCTTACAGTCGTAGATATTGTATTGACGGTGTACAAAATATAGGAGTCTATATGTATAATAATTAATGCATTATCATAAATTTTAATGCTATTATGTATAAAGAGAGAGACTAAGTCTGCTATATCGATGGCTATTAGTTAGACCAACAGTTGTAGTGGGTAAGCAACATAAGAAATGTAATTTTAAACATTAATAAAATGTCACAAGAATTAGTATAATAAATCGATTTCAAAATTTCGAAGTCACATTATGAAAAATTATTTTTTTACCACGATTTTACTTAAAATTCTTCTATTTTTTTTTTCTATAAAAATGGATTTTAAAAAACATAAAAACATTAAAAATATGAAATGATTTTCGGAATTTAAGTTTGATAAGTATAACTTACATAAATTAGACTTCCAACTATAGGCGTGCGCTAACATTTGTGGTTGGGTGGGCCAAGTCAATAATGATTAAGATACTTGAACTTTGAAGGAAAAAACAATAAAATTACCTGAAATGTTTAATACTTTAATTTACCTACTCATTATCTTTCATGTAATAAGAAAAAATACATTTTTTTTTTAAATTAAAAAAAAAATGTATTAAAATTTAAATGTATTAATTGTACATAATTTTAAAATTTAAATAAATACAATTTCGCAATCTTTCATAACAATATTATATCATGACATTTTAACACTCGTATTTAATTTATTATTATTTATTCATTATCATTGAGTAATGAATATCATGTTACTTTTATAACTTTTTAATGTTTTTTGATTTAAAAAATTTAAAAAATCAAAAATTTGTGACCGCTCGAAGGGCCTACCCTTGTGGTTCACCCGGTCCCCCTATGCACACGCCCATTTTTCCACCATAGAAATTATATATTTGTACAGTTGAGCACTATTGAGTACTATACAAAATAGCCAACAGGTGACCCGGATCAATAACTCTGAGTCGTTGTTGGCCACCCAGCCAGGACCACTAATAATAATAATAAAATAAATTTTTATTAAACACGCGTAATCGCGTAAGTTAGCTACTTCATATATTTGTAGGTACCTACTTACTAAATAATACCTTTTTCTGAGAGATAAATAGTTTTTTCATTGTTTGATAAGAATTTGTTTAGTTCTAGGATCATTTATTTATGATAGTTTAGTTTTATATTATATTATATATCAATAAATCAGATGCGTATTTAGAAACTTTGTTGGGGGAGGATAAAATATATGATAATTAATAATAAGTAATAACCCATAAATACGTACATAATATACCTTATTAAAATCCCATAACTTGTTACCTATTAAAAAAAGTAATAAAAAATCCACTTTTCTATTTTTTTGGATGCTCAGTTCATCGATAACGTCATCTGGTATGATTTAGTAATTTGTATTGATAGTTGACATGCCAATAAAGGCAATCCATTAAGTCGGGTCTAATAAACAAAGCGTATAATAATTACTAGTTTATAATTATAGTTTATTAAATAAAGGATTATTTTTTTTTTGAGCATCACTCATATTGACTCAAAACTTCACAGTTAAAATTAACAAGACGCAAAAAACTAAGTCTAACAATAGACAATACGGCAGAGTCAATACTCGGAATAACAATTGTATTATATATATACTATTCACAGTATTCATGAATCACAATATCATACGCTAGTCCTATACCTACTAATAACAATTTTTTTTTAAATAAACCCACCCTAGATAAATCCATGGTCTTCATAGTAATTTTGTTTTATTACCAACTACTTATCGGGTTTATTATAAACACTCTTGCATAGTATATTTCTAAATACGCAACTGTACGAGTATATCAGAGCGGTACAATTACCACTAATAGAACATTTAAAAAACAGATATACTTAAAAGTAATATCATATTGAGAAATACAGAAAATGATACGATTACCTCTATTATAAAAAGGTCAAGAGGGATTTATCCTTCATACCACCTCCCCATAAATACACAACTGCAATAATTATTGTTTTTGGATTAGATACAGCATACAAATCGATTTCGCGTCGTCATTTCAACGTAGGACCGCATCCACTATTATTATTTTTTGATTGAATTTTTGGTAATGTCACCTCTAATGACATACAATTGATATAGTTTCATTAACATGGTAACCTTATTGAAACTTTTTTTTAGTAATAATTTTAAAAATGTAACACATAAATGATTTAATGTTTTTCCATAAATTTGAGAAATTATTAAGTAAGATTTAATTTTCTCAACGCTGTCTGGCAACGAATTCAATAACACGAATTATAATTTTAGGATTCATCGCAATAAATATCATAAATCATAATTATATGTTCAATAAAGAATGTAATTATTTTTGATTTGGGTTTATATTTTTATATTTCTATTCTATTGGCTATTATTTATTAATTATTAGTAATTAGAATCATATGAGCAGGTAAACGAACAATTAGTCGCCCGAAAATTATAGTCTCAACATAAAAACGTAGACCCAGGCAATTGAACCCCGGCCAAAATTTTCCAGTACAGTAGATTAGGTTAGATAATTATGCTAGTATACAACTATAAAGTATTACAAAATTCCAAAATGCGACATGACGCATTTTACACATGAAAACATTCTTCGATTAGCGAGAACATTAATATTGAATTAACTAGGTACTAGAGAATTTGAAAACATGACTCAAATTTGCTTTAGTTTTAAATTATTATTATTCTCATATTTCTTGTTAAAGTTAAATAGTTTATGAAACTTTAAAGCCTTAAGTTTTAATTTTGTATTCTAAAGCAGAAATATTGACAATACGAAAATATCTACAAGTAAATATCAAAATAATAAATATCTGTATACGAGACTGTCTCGATTAACTGATTCATAATCAACGCAGAGCGGAATCTATTACAGCTATTGATTTAAAATTTTGAGGGTAGATTAATATTATAATTTTACCGTACACTAAGAAAATATTTTTCAAAATTTTAATTTAAGCTGTTGAAATTGGTAAAAAAAATACAATTTTACGTGTAAATTGTCTATCAATATCAATGAGTAAGCGTTTATAAGCCGCAAATCTCTAGCTCACATTTTTAGGCTCTTTTTCACATGGACAATTTTATGTGAAATGCTCCAGTGTCAGTACACCCACAAGTTTAGTAATTTTGGCACCAAATGTAGTTTATAGAGAGATTTTATGATAAAATTGTTGTCATAAATTATTATTTCTTATTATATGACCTATTAAAATTTCGCGAGCAAAGGCCAAGACGGGTAACTCGTTAATAACTCGTTAGCTTTAAATAATCGATTACAAGTAGGGTTTGTATCGATATAATATATTAATTATATTATAGACGTTGTAGTTATATGTGATCTAACTTAAATTATGACAGTTATTTCATTACCATCCTTGGCCTCGGTGAGAATAGTAGTAAACAAATACTGAAGAAGTAACAATTATCAAACATAAATTATTTTGAACATCATTTCCAAAACGTTGATCTTTAAATCTAAAGCGCAAATTTACAGAAAATATTATTATAATAATCAAAAAGAGTAAGTGGATGAAAAGTGAAAGAGCGTTTTAGAATGAAAAGAGTACTTGTACACATTTGTCATTAATAATCATTTGAAGTATCTATAAATTGTTTCTTGCCTATTTCTAAACTTACCAATATCATCACTAAGTTATCTAACACAAACACTGCACAATATACATATTACACACATGTATTAGGTACAAACTACAATATATCGCTGGTTAAATTTACCATAAATTTATTTATCACATGATTTTGTAAATTTTCAATACTTTGCTTACTTACCATAAAGTTGTTACTACTTACTATTTACTTTTTTTTTATCGAAAGATGCTATTATAAGTTATAACATACTTACATGCCTATTAAATAGTAACGAATTTTTGAATATTTCGTTACGCGTACAGGTTAAGTTAGGTATATTTAAAGGTAACTTGATTAAACAGACATGTTTTTTTGTTCCTATTGTTTTTTATGATTATTTTGAGTTCGAATGGGTTGATTTGTAGTTTAGTTTGGTTTTTAATATTAGGTACACACTTTTTCGTTTTACAGATGGTCTTGAATGAAATAAAATAACTACGCGGGGTCTTGGATAGGCTATTTAGCTACAACACTGTCGCGGATGCAGTATTTTAGTTTATAAAAATACATAGTTAAGCTTCGTGATTAAAATATATTATGTCTCTAAAATTTTATCCTATGGCCATATATTGTGTAATATTGTAGTTGAATTATCGTATTTATGCACGGCTTTAAATTTTTAGTTTGTGCAATAGTTTAAATAGTTGCAATGTCATAGCCCTAGATTTTCAATAGGGGACAAACAGTTAATTACATTTTTTAAACTTGAACCGAAACGCATGACTATTATTCATCAGTTAGCTGATCAATCAGTGCCTAAAATTATATCCTTCATTTTAAACTAATAATCATATTATGTTTATTTAACAAATATTGAAATGCTCAAATACCGGTCGGAGACTTAATAAAAGAACAAAAGGTCTTCATGAAATAACTGTAAATAGTTATGAATTACCAAGTGAATTTGTAATATTTGTCTATAGTTTTTAATTTTTCTATATCAAAAATGTATTGAAATTACATATATACGCGAAGACCTTTGATGGAGCCGCCTGTGACTCTGGCTGGCTTAACCAGATCGTCTTCACTCATCAGTGCATGAGCACTAGCCAAACTATGGAATGCATGAGCACCGGCCAAGCTATCCAGTGCATGAGCACCATCTAAACTGTTAAGTGCAGGCGCACCAGTCACATTAGCAACATCCCAACACCGGACTCTGCGAGCGACAGCTGAACTTCTCTTTTTTTCAAAGGCTAAACCAGTATTTTTTTTATTTTGATTCAAGTGTTGTATTGTTACTATTAGTGTTACCTTAACTCCTTACTGGTACATCACATTCACTGCTATGAGTCAGGTAAGGTGCATGACTATAATATACTAAATTTTATTATTATAATATTTTACACATTAGTTTTTGTATTACAGTGTGCTTGATTATATTCTCGAATACATGACCTCGAGAATCCTCCGAAGAACAGGAGGCAGGTAATAACGCGAGAACACGTAAATTTAATATTAATATCTGATAGGTGAATATATTCTCTAGTACTTATTAGTGCAGAGAGATGTCCCACAGATCCAGTAACCTCGACTTACATCCAAGGCTTGTGTCTCTTGTATCTGTCTTTATACTTTAATTTTAACTTATACTCGTTTGTTTTCTTTCTTTCTCTTTTCTCGTTATTACAACTATTAGGTAATATGTTGATGCACAATATCTACAAATCCTTAGCCTGGCTATTGCAAGTTATAATGTATCAAATTTGTATGAATATTCAAGTTAAAATATAGTTGAAATAAGAATAAACAATACACGAATAAAGTTAAATTAATAAATATTAAAGTGAAAATTAAATTAAACACTGGAAAGTTATTAAATAAAATATAGATATAAAAATTTAACTTTTTTTTAATATATTATACCATTTTATTTTAATAATTTAAAGTTCAAATAAATAAATAAAATATTAAACTTTTATTATTTTTATTTTAGCTTTTAGTAATACTATTACAGCTCAACAATTATATAAACATTATACTTAATAAATATTAAAGTAGTATATCATGTGCGTGTGTCTTGTAATACACTATAATATATATACACAGCTATAATATTATAAAAGTTCATATGTCTGTTAAGTAGTCTTTTTCGTGGTTTCTGAGCTCATATTTTTAATATAACTGCGAATTCGTAATGATAATATAAAAACATGTTGATTAATAAAATTAAATTTATTACTTCTTGGCTATGAATTTACCACAGAAAAAACATTTTCATCATTTCTTCCATCCTTTTCATACAAAACATAAAGTCTGCGTTTACGACACATTGATTGTTTTAAGCCTACGTTATAAAATTTTTTTATTGTTTAATGAATATTCTTTATAAATTTTTGTTTACGAAATACTGTTTATCAGCTGTTTATAATTTGAAGATGGGTTGTTCGGTGCTCGTATAAAGTATCTGTCCATAATCGCACAACATTTTTCGTCTTCGTCGGCGGTGTTTTTGTTTACCAAGTCATTGCTATCATTTCGTAGATACAAAGGATCAATATCTTTTATCATATTCGGAATTTTATTATTTATTTTTAGAATCGGGTCAGTGTCGAATGCCATTTGTAACACAGTATACTTGAAATCGTCCCAAAACCTTAAATATATTTTATAAATTAATTGGTCTATGAAATTCATAGACATTCTATAAACACATAGACATAAATTGGAAGAATTGAGGAAATCTTAGTCACCACCTAAAATTTTTCAACACATACAGTTTAAAAAAAATAAACTTAAAGTGTGTATGTTTATATATCTATATAATTTGATAATGAAATTATTATTATTATTATTATTATTATCATAAAAATGTACATAGACACTATGAATAAGTATAATATACTATTATTGTTACTATAAGACTGTGAATTTATAAAAAATGCATTATTTTTAATTTATTACGAGACTTAGATTTTTTAATATTAAGTTAAAATGAGGAGATATTAATGAATTCAATTTTTTTAACTTTTATTTAAAAGTTGTTTGCATTTATAATTTACTAGGTCATTTTTGGTTTTTTTTAAGTAATTTTAGATTTTATTACATTTTTGCCTGTCATCACTTTTGGGAGCAATAAAAATTAAGAGTGCTTAGATTTTCAACATCAAATTCTTTCTGGCAAAAAGTGAATTAATTAATTTAGAGATCAAAAGTAAAAATTACTAGTATTTTTGTTTTTAATAATTGAGAAGAACAATAAAAAAATTAAACAAAAATCGGAATAATTTCACAAATCCAATTTTCGACTTATCAGAATCAATGCTCTGTTTTTTTAAAACGAATATATATTTATTGTTTCTTGAAATTTTTACTAAATGTTTATATTTAGTTTTTATGTGCATTTTGACTGTTTTTGAACGATATACAGAAATGGGAATTTTCCTTCTATAAATATCAATAAAAATGACTTCTAATATATTGTTAAATTTTATAAATTTTTTAAATCATCATTCTATGTTATACTTATAATGCATTTTATAATAAACTATTTTAAATTCTAACATATCAATAAGATTTTTAATGAATTTCGCCATATTTTAAGAGATTTTAAAGTTTTTAATTCATTGAATAAATAAATTCACAGCTTTAATCATCATAACTTTTATCATAAACTATTTGTATACATTTTGTACACTTATAATTTATAATGTTAGTTGTTTACAAAATCCAAAACGCTATAGCCCAGATTCTGAATTATAAATATGTAATATTAATAATAATAATAATATAATTTATTCTTTGTCAAACTACCAAATGCGATGGAAATAATATACAATAAGTATATCATAGTATTGCCGTTGTTAATATTATTTTATTTGAACTACTCGTAATTATTTAATAAAGAACATTTTGTAAAAAAATATTTGTTTTTTTTTCAGAATATGCAATTCAAACAAGAAGGGATGTACAGTTTGATTAAAAAAAAGTTAGCAGCGTCCCCATATTTAACAGTCGATTTTCGAGAATTGGCCCATCCCTAAGTGTACAACACATCCACATACACACACACACATATATATATCATATATAATATATTATATACGAACATTTCATGTAAAGCATTCGCGATACTAGCAGCCATTTGTAAAGCAGTCATGGGCTTATTTGAATTAGATGTCATATCCTTCATAGTTTTCGACGTATTTTTCACCTTGTTCTTGTTCGACGTCACGTAATTCGCACATTCTGTATTATTCGGAAGTGGTATCATATAATCTCTTGCGTTTTCTAACGCGAAAACGATGCCCAAGCGCAATTTTTCGAACAACATTACTTTACTCAACTTTTCGGCTAGATGTAAAAGTAATTGTTATCATAATATTATCTATTTTGTAGGGCTTGTATTGTTCAATGTTAAGTATACTCAAATCAAAGATGAAGTTTATCTTTCAACATTGAAAAATCAAGCACCTAGTATAACTATTTCTACATTACGGTTGAACGATCTGTTAAATCTATTTTTAAATTTAAAAATAATAATAATTTTATCAGTATCTATCATTATCAACTTTATAGATTATGGCTGCTTTATCTGGATATCGATGAAGAACCATACTGATACCTATCATTACCTCAATCGGATGTAATTTGTGAGCTAAGATACAGCTCAAGTTAAAATTTTTTTAAACACATTATTTAAGATAAATTATTAACCGCAGAACAAACTACAAAAGAGCTGAAGAAATTAACAAGCAATAATTAAATTAATTAGGTACAAATTGAATGTACAACAATAATATTATGTCAACGTGATAATTAAAATTAACACAATATAAATGTTTAATTTTTTAGGTATTTATTTTTTTAGGAGATTAAGATGGTTAAGCCTTCATATTTTTCTTTTCCCAAGTACTATTTACTAGATATTCGCGTACGAGGTATAGATATTATATTTTATGATAATCTTTAATATTATTTAATATTCGTCATACTGATCACTAAAGATATGTAATGGACAATCCAACGAACAATGATGACTCCCTGTTGAACACTGAAACGTGAAAGTTGTAAGTTGATAACGACGCTGGAAATCACGTCGGCCAGCCAAAAGTGAGTGAGGTTCTCTTCAATATCATCAAGCTTTAATGTAGATGCCACTGCCCTTTTGTGTGATTTTGAACGTTAGAATTGGTACAGGAATACGTTATTATTAAATATTAATTCTATTTCATGTTATTTTATCGTTAAGTATTGAGTACCTACTCACACACGCAATGCAGCGGTGCTTTACACATATATAAATTCAAATGTGTATAATAACTGTACAAATTTTACAAAGTCCAAGTACTCACGATACACACTCCTGTGGTTTCATATTTTGTAGGTTAAGTTTAAACAAGTTTTCGATTTGTCTAGAAGTGAAAGTTATTTGTTCGTTGAACTTAATAAATGTCTTGCAAAGTATAGAACTTCGATCGATATTTACATTTGATTCAGACATTTTCAATACAATTTAATCATACGTTTAATTATACAAATATCACGAATATTAATTTATGTATTTTGTCGCCTTGGTTAATAATAATTAATTTTATAAAACTACCTGCTCTTTTCATTACAGTATAAAATATATTATGTATAAAAGTTAATTATTTTAAATTTTTAACACTAATTTTTTTTTCGAAACATATTATTGATTTTAGTTATATTTTTTTTACATATAAGTTTATACCTACCTACATGGCTACATATAATTTGAAATCACAATAAAACCAATAATATTTTTCACTATAATATTCTATTATTAAGATATTTTTAAGCTTCTCATTGATTTGAACAACAGCTTATACACTTATATTTTTAGTATAATTTAACGAATAAAAATATTTTTTTGAGATTATCAAAGCATATAAATTAAATTTTGAACAAATAGTTTAGTTATTAATTATTATTTACAAGTTATTAGTTAATAAATGATATATATATATAATATACCTACATCAGTGAATATTTTAAATTTAAAATAAGTGGCAATACACTCATACACACTTATCTAAAGCTAACTATACTTAGAAATTTGAATTAAGCGAAACTTTTTTTCTATCTGTGATAGAAATGTAATTTTTATGATATATACCAATATTTGTTTCACGTGATTCTGATTATTAATTAGTTAAGACTACATTGTTTCTTTTTAAAATTTTATTATTTTTTATTAACAGGACATTTTAACTTTTCTATAGGTAACACTTTTCCAAGCTTTAATAATAAAAAAAAATACGAATAATTTTAAATTTGAAGTATAATATAAAAATAATTTCTATTTTATATTACTCATATTCCATAGACGAGTTAATGTTTAATAAAATTGTATATTTGAACACAAAAATGAAAACGATTTTCAATTAAAAAAATACCAATCCTACAGGACATAATTTATAATATTATATTAACTTTTTTACTTTCATAATAACATTTAATATTATTATTATTATTATTATTATTATTTACTATAAAAAATACAACTTAAAAAATATTGGGACTTATTTTCCATGTATTTTTTTTTTTTAATATTTCTAATTTTATTACAATTTCATAAACACAAAGTTAACGAATCATATTTTGACAATGACTATTTAAAATTATTTTTTATTTATTTTTTTTACTTATTTTAATTTATTTTAAACAATTTTTTTTTTTTGTAAATTTATTAAGGTACATATGTTTAAATATAATTTAATAATTAAATATAATTATAATTTAATAAATAATTAATTAAAAAATAAATTATTTAATTAATTATAATTTAATATATGTTTACATATGTTTTAACCCATTAACAATTTATTTGATTACAAAACCCGAATCATACTTAATTGTTATATTACACGTTTAAATTTAATTTGTACGTGTTCAAACTCTCCTAAAAATATATTGCTTTAAAATATAATCTTAAAATTAAAAATATATGCTGCCATTAATTAAAACAAAAATATAAAAAATAATTGTAGTTACATTTGATCCAGCCAATTTGTATATTTTTATAATATTATTTCTGTACTTAAAATAGTGTGATCTTGATAAAATGTGATCAATTTAAACAATATATGCATATACCTGATACAATATTATTTACTGTAATTACAATCTATAAAATATTAAATAAAAAACATGCGTGATACATCGTGTCACATAGGATGATCAATAAACTATACTAATGTCAATTTTCATACTTAACCTCAATTGTTTCTAAATTAAAAACCTTTATTAATTTTATTGTTTATTGATAATAATTGTATTAATTTAAAATATCGATATTAAGCCGTACCCGTACAAGTTATTAATTTATCATCATATTATTAATTATTGTTATGTTGATCAATTTATTTTTGGTTCTCAATTCTTAGCGCTGCGATGAATGTATTAGTTTTACAATGATGTACATATCTATGTAACATAGGTTTTTTTTTTAATATGCGTTTGAAGTTTAAATTTAGACGAAACTATATATAAACGATGAATAACGATGTAAATTATTTTGTTATGTATATGATTTAAAAACATTATTCATCGAGACTTAAAACTTTTACGTACGTGGTTAATTTTACTACACGAGATGATATTTTTAAAATATCATGTAGATTAGTTTTAAGATATTAACTATTTATACTATTTAAAATTATGTTGTTGCTAAATTTCAATACGAAACATTTATGAGTATAATAACTTTTTACATCGTTAAGATTAAACATTCATGTTTAATTTTTTTAGACATAATTATTATTGTACGAATTTGTATCGTATATATTCTAATTTCTAATATAATAGTATTATAGTAACATCTAAGCAAATTGCAAAAATTTACAAAATGTATATTAACTATTAAGTAATTTTTTCCACCGTATATGAACTAACGTAATACGTATTCTTTTCAAATATCGACGGCATATCGGTGTATATCGGCAGTGGCGTCGAAGTAAAAAAAAAATATGTAGGACAAACATTTAAAACAAACTCCCACCCACCACACATTCGGTTGTTTAAGCTACCAAAATAGGTTTACTCACCCATCACCAATTTTATATGTAGAACAATTGTCCTACATTGACATAGGGTTTGGCGTCACTGTATATCGAAACCAAAAAACCATTATTTGAAATACATATTATTATGATTCATTCGTTCTGGGCGCCAAACATTTTTTTTAAATCTAAACAACAATTTAAAATCAATTATCGCTCACGTCACGTATATACGTATAGTACAATACCCAACAATCAAAAATTTAATTACGGCAAATACTTTCATAATATGTACCTTTTCTATATTTACATATTTCATAATATAATATAATATAAAAGTATATATTGTATATGAATAAATACAACAATTCGAGTTATTTTTCGGTATTGTCCGTAGCCAAAAATGTTCTCGTATGGTCCATACTACACAATAGAGATGGGGCTATGCTGTAAGAATCTGAACTATGCGGCGGGCATGTGGCTAATTAAATAGAAAGGACGTTTGAGCTTTTAACAAAGGTGAATTTTATTTTTAGTACTGATTTCAATAACAGATTGAAAATGTTGCCCTTTAGTATTTATTTTACAAATCAATTTTGGTTTAAAAGTTTTAAATCGCTGCAGTCCACTGCCTGCAATAGGTAATTTCGTATTAATACCATGACGTAAATAATATAGGGATAATAGAAAAGGATTATAACAACTACAATTTGATGGAATCGCAATCTACCGATATAAAAGTAACTTTAATCGAACTTTTTTCTTTTAAGAAATTACCTATCTATTCAGAACCATTTTTTAATCAAATTTTTTTTATCTTAGTTTTTAATTTTTATATAGCTTTAAAAACATGATCAATAACGGTCACAGAAATTTAGCTAACGATAAAAGTTATAAGTTATAACTGAATACCCGCATGTTCCATGGATTTTAATACGGTTATAAATTATAATATTGTTAAGATTTACACTTGATTTTTCGATTATCTACATTTAATGTATATTTATATGAGGCTTGTTAGGAAGCTGGATAGATAAAATTAGCATACTGCTATACGACTGACAATTTTTTCATACGTAGCCAATCGTTAATACATAAGTGTCTAACCTTAAAGTATAGAATATTTAAACTATAGAACAAACTTATAAGTTATAAGTATCATTTTTGATGTTAAACAAAGTCACTGTATAGTAAAACTGTTTTAAATGATGTTGTGTTAGTATTTAATTGTTACACTAGAAAATTTGATGGTGGTTATCTATCAATATATATTACGATAGGTGAAATATGATTTTAAATGAGTACAAAAGAAAATTAATAAACTAAAATATATTATAGAGACTAGAGAGCTTATTTGGTTGTCAGATAAGTAAAACTCAAATGTATAGTTTTAAACAATAACCGCACTTGGTTATTTTTATTTATTATTTGATCATACATTTCTAAGTAGGTATTTAATTTTGTTCCTACGTATAATTACAATATATGTAAATGTACAATATACAGTCATAAATAAGATAGGTACCGATAATTTTTACACATATAAATAGGATTACACTATTAAGTTAGAATAATTGTTTTCTATATATTTATTAATATTTAGTTTTTAAACGAATAAAAAATAGCAAAATACAGTAAACAAATAAAATTAATTTAATTATAAACAATTATTGTAGTATAACATTTCCAAAGAATTCGTAGGATAAATCAATTAAATAGCAATTAAATACTACGTACATTTATATAATAATATAGGTACTCCTACTTTTAATCATGGACACAATCTCGTCTACAATACTAAACAGTAATCAACAAATGTAAACTATAATAATTTAAACCATAATTTTGTTCGATTCAATAACAATATTTATTCTTCTAATAACCAGGTAATCAATTGTTTACAATTTAGATCAAAATAATCACAGCGTTGATTTACTTAAATGTCTAACTTATATTAGCGTAACCACAGTGTTATAATAATCGTATAATGAATTTAGCAAAATAAGGATTGAAATAAAAAAAAATAATAAAAAATTGAATTTTATAGAAGCTTGTATATAATATTATTATGAACCAAAACAAATGTACCTAACATAGGCGCAATTAGGGGAGGGTTAGAAGGCTTAACCTTCCAAAAATTATTCAGACAAAACTTATTAAGAAATCAATAAACGGTTAAAGTATAAAATTTGTTTTTGTCTGTAGAATTTTGAGCATTTCTTTAAATCAGAATTTTTACAATTATCTAATCATTTTTATATAAGGATTATGACCCAATTATTATAAATTATAATACATATAGGTGTATTATCTTATTTTAAGTGGTAAAAGTTTCTACGGATAAACGTAGTTATGGTCATGTATCGTGGTCGAAAAACTATAACAAATAAAATTTATTTTCGTATTATATTAAATTAAATATTTTTAAAATATAATATAATTTCTAGGAGTAATTCAATATCGATGTTTTAATGCTATAAAATATAAAATTAAGATAGTAAAAACTGTTTATCAAGATTAAATGAGGAAAACGAAATCAATTTTGACGATCTTAAATAAGTTTTAAATTGTGTAGTTAATCCAAATTTATTTAAACTTTTACAATTAGCGCTCACAATATCAATAATTTTAGCATCGTGTGAGAGGTCATTTTCAGCCATGCGCAGGATAAAAAATCGGCTGCGCACTTTTATGGAGCAAGATCGTTTCATTAATTTATATTGAGAGGAGTATTAGATAGACGTTAAAGAAATATTAAAAGAATTTGTAAAAAATGAACATAAATTAATACTATAAGCAAATAATATATAATACTTTTTTTTAGTTTACCTAATAATTATAAATGTGTGTTAGGGATGTGTATTTTTCAGTTCAATTAACATAGTGGGAAAAATTCTAAATACATAATGTCATATATCGTATAAGTGATATTTGTGGGGAGGATGGAGTCCCATACGGGTTTATTTGGTTCATATATGGATAGCCCCCCCAAGTCAAAAAACTTAAATTGCGCCTATGATACCTAACCAGGCCAACCACCTGAAAGTGTCAAATGTTGTACAATAGTAAACATAAAAACAAATTTTAAATGTCATTTGACACATAGTTTTTTTTTTAGGTCTAAGAAAATACAAGGTTAAACGCTCGATATTTTCAATAATAGTAATATAAACTATATGGTAGATAAATATTGATAATAATATGATAGATTAGTGACGGGAATCGGGAAGAACGGTATTAAGAACACATAGTTGTATTGTAATTTATGATAATTGTTTAAAAAAAAAAAAGTTTACGTGATATTATCGTCCCTATTTCAATTTTAACTTTAAGTATATTATTTAATATAATGTAATAATAATAATAATAATAATATCATAACAATAAAGAATGGATGAATTACTTAACAATAAATTATAAAATATACATTGAAAAGCTAAATATTTGAGTTTTTGTCAAATAGTTATTCTAAGTAATTTGAAAACATTCAATAGTTTTGTTGATATAGTACGATATTATTATTAATAGCAGCGCAGAAAGCGTAATTTGTAACACATTGTTAGGCTTATTATTTTGTCCTGAATTACACCCGTCGAAATCACAGGTGAGAATACAACCATCCATGGTATGATCTTGGTATTTGAATTTACCGCACTGAGAGTCCATAGTTTTCATGGCACATTGTCTGATGACCATCATTTCAGAGGTTTTCGCTGCAATATAATTATGATTTATTATTTAAAATAACCTAATTAACTGTGACACACAGGCCATTAAAACCTACAGGAACACAGACGCCAGAAATTCGATGAATTTTCACATTTCTCAATTAATTGTTATCAATATTAAAATAAATATAATATAAAAATACACGAAAAATTCATTCAAAGCCATTATTATTAAGAAAAATAATTATAAAAAATTAATATGTTACCTCAATCTATATATAGAATATAGATGCTTTTATCTATCGCAGTGTAGACGTTTAAAAGAAATTCAAAAATAAATAACAACAGCTTTCATAATAATTATGTGCTAATTACCCCTTTATAAAAATAACGTAATTAGGTACTTAATTATTCAATGGATGGTGTATTATTGATAATGTTCTCTGGGAAAAATTAATAAATTCTGCTTTAATTAAGAGAGAAATAACACTAAATCTACACTTAAGATTTTTATTTTAGCAGTAATAGCTTATTTTACTAAATAATATATGTATATAGAATATATAACACTTTTATTATAGTTTTTTTTTTAGTAAAATACACATGTCTATGTTACTTGGAAATTATTGTATTATTTTATATTTATTAATAATATTAAAAATTATTTAATTATCTTAAATACGTTTATATAGATAATATAAAATGTACAACAATATTTTAAATTATAATCCTAATATGATATTCTAACCTAACTTGTAGTTGAACTTTATAAATTTACAATTTACTATCATAACTTCTAACCATACTTCATAATTGCAAATAAGACATTATGCCATTTATGCAGAGAGATTTCATATTATATCTGTTTACTGTAAAATAATTTCATATTTCTAAATTATAAAAAGTTTTGACTTTATTAAAATACGATCAAATAAACAATACCTAATTTATACTACTGCAATAATTAGTTAATAAATTTATATATTTATTCACAAAATCCAAAAAAGTTTTACAAATATGTTAGTATAAATTATTTTATTTATTTTTAGTTAACTTTTTTAATTTATATGATACTGTAAAATCTATTTATTTATTGTAAAAAAAAAATATATTGATTTATATTAAAACAAGATATTTAAGAAATGTACCTTTTAAAATATAGGTCACTGTGTAACATAATATGTATTTCAATTTTTCATGAAATGATTTTATATTTTAATACCAATCAGAATATTTGATTAAAATATACATATCATACATACATAAAGCCGTGCAATTAAAATGTTTGTACTACACATAAGATCTATAAATAATTAATTACCTATTGAAGTATATAAAATTGTTACGATGTTTTCAAAGTTTAATAAATTAATAAAAAATATTAACGTATGGAGTAAACTACAGTGTAAGTATTTATATTTTATATATAGGTAATTTGATCTAATTTTACCTTAAAGACAATATTTGGTGTATTAAATATAAACTAATACATCAAATACCATCTTATAATAGATTTGTGTTTCACTTACTATTTGTTCCAACGATTTTAGTACAAAAATTTGCTGGAAACATTCCTATATGACCTCTTTTTGGAACCATGCACTTTTCTATGTATGTGGACATTGCTGGGTTAAATGGGTCTTCACAATTTTTATTACTTCCATTCAAAGATGAACATTTAAAGCAATTTATACACGATGTACCTAAAACAATAAGAATATGTTAACTTATTAAAACTTAGTGGTAAGAATAAGTAATACATTATAATTGTCATTAAAAGTAGATATCTGTTACAAGAAATTTATAAATTATTTTTATGAAAAATCGCAAATAATACAATAATTGTTTGATACAGTAAATAATATAGTCACATTTACCTTGTAAAATACTCATCAAAACTATTGAGATATCTAACAAGTATATGATCATTCCTTAAAAAATTTGCCTTTGAAGGACAATACTACAACCTGAAAAAAAAAATAATATTTTATACTCAATACTTTCGTATATTTTTGTTTAGATATGTTATATACCTATATATATAACATGTATTCACTTATATACATTTAACTAATTAACATTAAAAACTTTAACTTAAAAGAGTTAATACTATTTTCAAAGTCAAGTCCCACGTATTATAAATAACTGGAATCACTGTAATATTTGAATATTTGATTAAAAATGTTAGATATTTATTTTACCTGAATGATTAAAATATGTATAATCATGTAATATTTTAAAAAGATTGAAATTAAAATAATATATTTCTATAGAATTTACTGTAAGTAAAACGACAAAATATATTTAATATTTAGTTATCAATTTGATTAATTTGTTATTTAGCAACCATAGTTCTAAATCGTACAGAAATATATCGATAATTAATAATATTTTTACCGAGCTTAGTGAACATCAGTATTTTATTTTATGAAAATACAATAAAATTATGATTAGTTAGTTAAAAATTAAATACTATCATCGATAAGCTAATAATAATTTATTTGATATTTGTTAGAAATTAATTGTTGTTTAACTTCCTTATAAATTATACTGTAAGTAAAATAAGGTAAAAAAAAAAATAATTATACTTAGTCATTATTGAATTTTAAATTTTATAACGTTTCTTCTAAACTAATTATAATTTTGGGCATAAATTATTAAAAATCTCTAGAAGGATTAATGATTCATGCAAGGATTCTAAATTGTAGTATAGCTTGACATTACCGTGACCATCCCTCAAAGAAAACATTCGTCTAAAGAAATATAATCGTACATTTATACAAAACAAAGAATAACCTAAATGACTCAAAACTTTGGATTAACTTAATTGTTTTTTTGAAAACAAAATTCAATCTTTTGGAAATTGTTATTGAATATTTTAAGTGTAATAAATATTAAATGTTACATTAAGTTACTTTAATATTCTATAGTCTGCTGTTTTCGAGCGCTTTAATTAATTTTTAAGGTAGCTTTTTAATTGATAAAGGTATACTAAAGCAGTATTTTCGAAAAACTAACATTTCAATTAATTAACCACATATACATATAATAAATGTTTTACATTAATATAAAACGTATTTAAACTTTTAGATATATATAGACGATACACTTGAGCGATTCCGTACAGTTTTAATAATAAATACAACTCTCAAATGTCTTATCTGATAATATATTCATAGTTATAAACACATTTTAACAAAAAACATTATTGCTATCAGAAAAAAATAAAATAAAAATAAATTGGTTTTATTATTTTTTTTTTTAAACACTACTTATATGTATAGCGCATTACCATACTGTATTAAATTAACATAATATTTATCTACCTGCAACCTACATATTAACAATATGGTGTTCATACATGCTGATAAAATTTTCTAACACCAGAATCCAACAATAAAATAATAATAAAAATAGATAAATCAATATGTACTATGTAAATGTGAAAAGGATTTAAATAATTAATTTCTATTGAATATATATTATATATAGGTACTATGTCAAAACAAATAATGATTGGTCCAGTAAGTTTTCACCTCACATACAATTAACAATTTATAATGTTTTGACTATTCAAACAAATATAAATTTAAAAATAATACGATTTTGATTGTTTTATTAATTAAAGCGCTTCAATAGAAAAAAAAAAGTTTTAATTATATTTTTCCACTTTAATAAGGTACGATCAATGCACTGAGTGTTAAATTTATAGTAGTGTTTGGTTTCTCATTACATTAAATTAACTTAAATGCTTTTAAATGATAAACAAGTTAAAATTCATAGTAGCAATATTGCACATAATACAATATAAGTTATATCCAGATTAATATCGCGAATTTAGACTTGTAATTTATTAATTTATACGAGAAAGATTAATTAATATATTACACGTTAAATGTAGAAAAACATAATTAAAACTCACTGTGTACGGTTTTTATTTATTATCAGGATGCGTCTGAATGCGTTAAAACACTTAAAACAAAACGTATTTTGCTTTGGTCTCTAAGATAATATTATTGGTCTCAAAATAAATTTCAATGTCGTCGAAGATTATTATGGAAATAGCAATTGTTTTATTTTTCCTGTAGCTATTTAAACTTTCCCATGATGTTAATTCACCGTTATGTATAAACGAAATAAATCAAAAAAAAAAAAAAAAAAAATAGAGAGAAACGAGTAAAGTATGTCATATCAAAGCATATTTTCTTAAAATTTTGTACGTAAATGAAATAGGTATAACTAAACGCAATGACGACGATTCGTACAGCACATTTAAGTAGGTAGTTTGATTCGATTTTTCTTCGTACAAAACGAAAAATATATGTATAATAATAAGGTATATAACATGTATCGCCAAGTGATTAAAAAAAAAAAATCGCTTTCCACGTAACACTACGGAGCAAATAGATATAAATTATAGTTTAACGCAATACTATCATAATATAGTGCAACGAACGCGTATACTCACAATCGTTTATCGAATCACATAGATAACTGCAGTGTATTCACACTGCCGCGGCGTACGATTTCGCGTTGTAGACGATCCGGTGCAGGGTGCAGGAAGTTGCGTGTTTTAACCGCGACGTCGGCTTATTCGCGATTGAAGTGAGCGCGATAGCATATTTTTCTCTTCACCAGAACAATGGCTGTGAAACATCGGTGTATGTGAATGATTTGAGTATACATCCTTTTAAATAATAAAAATTACTACGCTAACGTAATATTATCTACACACCCAAGAGGGTAGTCGGGTGCCGAACGTAATAATCGAAGGGATGATGACGTAGGCGGCGCCCTAGCAACCGTTGCCAGGGATGGGATACTGGAGCAGTTGTCTCTGTTTACAGTATAAAAAGAAGGAAAAAAATATCCCATTAAACTGTTTACCGAGAACTGCTACGTATATATTATATGCTTATGTGTGTATACGTATACGTCGTACGTACAGGTATATGATACACGTCATATGTATATATATAATGGTCAGAGCTTTTGTTGTTTTTAATTATTTAAAATACGCGAGCGCGCCAGTGCGTGCGTATGAATAAAAGAAAAAAAAATGTTTTTATTACGACACGAATGCGTATGGCCGTTTGTATTGGAGAGATTATACGTAGGTAGTCTGTGAACCCACATACATATATGTGTATTCTGAAAAGCGACGTGCGATCCAGTGTGTGTGGCGGCAAACTGAATTATTCCAATATATATATATATAACATTTATGTAAAGGAGGGGCCGCAGTGCGAGCTTTCGGATTGAATATGTTCACAGCTAGTGCGTTGTACAGATTTGATTTTTTTAAATAAAAAACAATTTTCGATACCTAGATATAATGCGTCAGACATATTTTAATCGTACCTTTCATCTGCAATGTACGCGAGTATGCTGCGATTCAAATACGTTTTTTTTTTTTAAATTATTCAGTGAAAAGAGATTATCCCAATAAAATATGTTTAGTGAATACGTCAAGTGTTCCATTCATTCCACTATGTAATCGATTTGTCGAAAAACGAATGTCGAAAAACGTGAATATTTATGTTTCCCTACATTTTATTTTTTTCGTTAATATTTTTTCTAAATTATTTACAAAGGTCCTGGGAATTTTCAACTTACGACTAAAGTACCAATTATATTAAATTCACAATCGAAAATCGTCTTCAATTACCATTTTTACCGCTCAAAATATGTCGGGAGACAAAAAGAAAAAAATTCATGATAAAAAATCATTATAAAATCACTCAGAACCTATAATCTTAAACGAATGATATTATAATCATTATTTATTATAACAGTTTCGAAAAACAAAAATACAATGGTTGTAAAAGTAAACTTATAAGTTGTATTATCTTCTTTAGTAGCAATGAAAGTACATCAATCATTAGCTTCGAGGGTGGTTTCTACCAGTTTCTGGTGAAAAATTTAAGTTTATTATACTTTATTAATTAAATAATGTTCAAAAGTAAAAACTTCCTAGTTATTTTCAAACTATTGTGAAAAACAACAAAACAATTACAAAAAACAAAAATATTTACGTAAAATCAGCTTTTAACAAAATCAAATTTTATTTTTGTTATAAATGAAAATGTTATTGACAATAGAAACTCAAAATGTTTCACTTCTAATCGTTTTTCGTGTGCTATAAATTATTACCATTGAAATCAGGTTTAATACATCCATTACAATTACAGTGACGTACTCGATGGTGTTCACTCATGTGTTTTATTTGAGAGCTATTACAACTGAACGTTTTACCCGTGTTTTAAACGTACATTCAATCAACGACTCAACCCTCATATTCATTTAATTTTGACACAACGTACCAAATTATTTTTCCAATAAATTTTTATCATTAATTGTTACTCTAATTTATTGGAATTTGAATAGATTTTATTAAAAATACAGGAATAAAATTGGAGATATTATACTGATGCTTAGTAAGTTGTAACTTTCAAATTTTCTTTTTCATTGAGTAGGTCACTATACAGTAATGAATGTATTATATTTTAATTTAATGATAAATCGTTGAATATGAAAAATATTTTTTAAAAGATATTTTACAATTTATTTATTTTATTATTAATATTTTTTTATTCTATTAGTTAATACTATATAATATATTAAACTATATTTTTCTTAAGACATCGCATTAGTTATGACAAGATTATACAATTTACTCGTATTATTGTTAATAAAATAATAACTTTTTATAGATGAGTTAATATACCTAAGTATTTCAATAATTTCTTTAACAATGTTTAATGAATCTAATATCAAAGGTCAAATTATTAATCCTAGATATGAAAATTAAAAATGTCATGAAATTTTAACTTTGAAATCTTACAAAAAAAATTGGTTTGACTGTATATTTTTTATTTCAATTCCTATAAGAACTGAAATTTATGAGAAATCTTACATTCAATTTTCGAGTTTTTTAACTTAGATAAAAAAAAAAAATGTGTTATATCTGTAATTTGTATAAATTTCAAATTTTACAATAATTTAACAGTGAAAGTCACTTTGCTGTTTAGCTTAGTTATTGAATGTAACTTGTAATTGAGTATTTAATGTTTACTTATTTGAGTAATTACAGTCTACAGAAGTAACCTGTCAACGTAAGCATATATTTCTAAAGATATTTTATGATATAATTATGATTCTGCTAATTATTACAACATATTTGAATAATGTTAAAAAAAACAAATCAGGAGTAAACACGTATTTGTACGTAAGTATTACAATATTTTATATTATATAATATTACAAACTGTTATTAACTTATAAGTCAATACTGGTGTGAATAAGTTTGTAATATGAATAGATTAAAATAAATATAAATATTTTTAAAAACTTAATTGTGTTTAGTAAATTATAATTTCGGAGTAACGAAATATTTCAAGTCTCGACGAATTTTCTTTTAGTATTAAATTCACAAGCTTTTTAATTTTAAAATGTGTATCAGAGCTATTAAAAACAATATAAAAAAAAATCGCTTAAAAATATGTAATACAAATATTAATAATATTATTGAATACATAGAAAATGATAATTAAAATAATAATGGTGAAATGTTTCAAGTTTCATATTATTTTAATGGTAAGAAAATAACGAAAATATTTTAAGAATTTATCATTATTTTACGTTTGATATATGCGTGAATATATAATCAATAGTCGTCAAAAATTGAACTTAAATCACCATACAAAATTAATGTTAACTATTATTTTATATAATTCATTTAAATATTTATGAAATGTTGCATAACGTATTCAAGCTTAAGGGTTTAAATTAGAGTTTTTATGAATTTTAATAGCAAAATAATTCTTATAAGTTCTTAATTTTAAAGAATTTTATAAAAATTTCAAGTTAAAACGATCATGATATGAAACAGAAAAAAGGGACTGAATTTTTGATGATACATTTTTGATATGATATTTTTAAACGATTTATGAAAAACCTTTAAAATCTTTTACCTATTGCATTCATAGTTAATGAAAAATAAATTCTGAGATAATATAATAATAAAAGGTTTCCCTTAAGGCCGTAAGTATTTTTTGGTGGAATTAAAAAAAGTTTAGTACACTTACGTTTTTCGTGAACGATTGACGTTCAAATTTTGACTACATGCTAAAATGACGATTTATCCTCGGTTTTTGTTATTTTTTTTATTGTTCAACACGATTTTTCACGAACTTATTCGCGTCGTTTTTCGGTATCTACGTTGCCATTTTATGTAGGAAAAATAAGTTCAATCTATTGTATTAATTTTAGAAAAAATGTATTGTTAGCAATTTAAATGTAGGTCCTTACCTACCTAGTATAAAATATCCTTTATAACGACACGATCGGACAGATTGTATCCGCTCAAAATCATTATTTGTAGATAGGTACACAATAATAAATAATTTATCATCGAATTCAAATGTAACACATCCGTGAACTATTCATTACAATATTACATACTACAGTGATTGAGTGACTATTTCAAAGGCAAGTTACACGTCCTGAAACCTTTGAATATTACTATTTGAAACAAAAGTTTGTCATTTTGTAAATTGTACTGAGTAGTACCACGCAAATATTACTAATTATTTGATGATAAATACCTATTTATAAAATGTAGGTCTAGTGTCTACCGCCTATACGTATGTTGTACTCAAATGCCTCAAATGCGTAGGTAACGTTTGTCGTATACAAAACCTGACAATATCGTAAATAAATAATAATAAATATCACTATAAATGATAATAATTGAACATCATTATACGTCTTATCACCTGTCGTGATAAAAACTGATAAGAAATTATTTTGATGTTGATATCAAATGATTTTGACATTGTGTACCAAATCATGTTTATTATTTTTTATGGATAAAACATTTGAATACACCAAAATACAGTAATACTAAATAGTAATTAATTAAGTAACATAATTTGTTTAACTTTTTTTTGGTTTATTAATTAATTAATAATATTTTGTATCATAAAAAACAATATTTGATGGTACGTGTTACAAAATTAAATTTTTTTTTGTTTAGTTAAATTTCAATTCTTACATTTTTTAAATGTACTGAAGTACTTTATATAATGTAAACTATTTGTACTTGTTTTTCTATTTTGAATTATAATTTTAGTACATTTTAATTTTTAATTTCATCAGTCATAAATCAATACAACAATGGACTTCCAAACATCGAGAATAGAGAATAAAGATCTTTGCAATGTTCTACTGAAATGGGTTTGTAATATTTAACATTAAAAAAAAATATTATTTTGTTTCTGTATAGTAATTACCTAATTAAATAGGTACTATACTAATAATTTAAATACATAATTCAAAAGCTTAAGTTTGATAAACTTCAATCACACCAATGTTATTTAACAATATAATATTTTAAATCTTTAAAATTTCTAAACTATTAAACACAAAAAAAAAATAATATACAACCTGATAAAAATTATTAATTAATTCTGCATTTAATGTGATTATTACTCAGATTAATGATTTAACACATGTGTGTTTATATTTTAATTATGTTTAGTTGCAAACATTACATCTCAAATCACCACATCGAACTTTATATGATATTACTGATGGTGTAGCACTTGCTGAAGCATTAAATCAAATGTAAGTTTTTGCTTAACCAAAATTATTATTAATAATTACTTAAATGTAAATTTTTTGTAATTAAATAATTGTAAAAAAAAAGTTTGGTACCTTAGTAAGTTAGTGAATCTGACATATTTTATTTTCAGTGCTCCAGAATGTTTTGACGATAATTGGTTTTCAAAAATAAAAAAAGATGTTGGAAATAATTGGAGACTAAAGGTAATTATTTGTGTAATAAATTTTAAATAAAATTAATAGTTTATATAGATTAATACTGCATTACTGCTACTATGAGTATCGTAAATATATTCTCAAATGTTTTAGTTAAGAGTTTCACTTACACATGTTTACCAAGTATTTGTAAGATGGTGTAAAGTTATTATTTAACACAACTGAAATTATTTTAAAATATAAAATTACTTTTATTACATTATTAAATTTAAATCATAATCATTAAAAAATGAACATCATAAATTATATTATCACTTTATTTCAGGTTAGTAATTTAAAAAAGATAGTTGAAAAAATTCAAGATTTTTATCAAGATTGCGACACTCAACATATGGGAAATTTTGTAAAACCTGATGTCATAAAAATAGGTAATTTTCTAAATTATTAAGTATTTAATTCATAGGGAGTATGGGCAATTTTTTAACCTGTCATTGCTCGCAGTTGTGTTTTACCCAAATTCATAGCACTTTATAATAAAAACTTATTAAAAATAGATTTATCGATAAATGGCTACTTTATTACTTGGATAAGGAAAAATATTGCATTCTGAAAATAATAAGTCATGTTGTGTGAGCAAATCCCTCTACTTACGAGTAACAGCATTGAAATTATTCACATACGTTAATACAAACATTATTATTTTTATTCGTTTATTTATTTATTTTTTTATTTTTTTATTTTTTTGCTGTTTTAAATTTATTTTTAATATAAGTTGTTAAATTTTTTTCATGGTTTGATGTAGATATGGAGTCACTAAACGATTCATCATTTTTATTATATTGATTCAAAACATTGTATTTTTTTATTCTATGTTAGTTATATTCTATGTTTAGTATTATGACTTTTATGATAAAATATACCTGGTGAGCAAATCGCTTTAAGTGTGAGTATCTTGTTCAGATTACATACGTGAATCACGACGAGTTAATAAATAACAAATATTTATTTCACAAAAAAATATTAATGGTGATGTAAAAACGTGAAAAAACGATTACTTTAGATATTAATTAGATTTATTACGTTTTTATTAGCCTTTATATGTATTTTTTTTTCATTTTTAATTACTTTTTTAATTATTAATTTATTTTAAATAAACTTTTTACACACGTTTTTGAATCATGTTTTTCTGTTTAAATATTTAATTTATAATATTTAGTAAATAATTTAAGAATTTACAAATATTCATTTTTGAGTGATAAGTATTTATAACAAATTAAGATGATACATTTTGTTAAAACTAGTTTTGCTAAAAAGTTAGGTTTTCACTATTTTTTTTTCAGTTTTCCCAATAATTAAGAAAAGTACTGAAAAAAAAAATTATATAATTATTAAATCAATAATATTATTGATTTGCTCAGAATTTAGAATGCAGCTATATATGAAAAAATTATTTAAAATAAGATAATTTTATTTCCCTAAATCTTTATGTTTATAAATAAAATATTTTTTTTAGGAGACCAAGATGATACAATGGAATTAGCTCGATTATTGCAACTTATATTGGGATGTGCTGTTAACTGTCAAAATGCTCAAGGTTAAAAATATAACATAATTTTGTTTTAAAAATAATTAATTAAAATATTTTCATTATAATAGACTACATTACAAATATCAGATCAATGGATGAAAATTCTCAGACTGTAATAATGCAGTCTATACAAGATCTAGAAAGGATACAAGGACATCCTCAAAGTATTATTACTTCTAGCCTCGGAATAGATACTGATGATCACCAAGAACAAATTCAACAACTTATTGATGAACTTCAATCTGTAACCAAAGCAAGAGATCAAATGACTCAACGCTGTCTTGAACTTGATTCTCAAGTAATTAGAATATATTTATTTCATGCTTTATTATATATATGCTATGCATGAATTTTTAACTTTGTTAATACTACAAGTTAAAACAATAATAAAGGTGTGTTAAAAATGTAATTAAATAAAATTATTTTTTCTTTTCAGGTAAGTTTGTTACAAGAAGAAAAAACATACATTTTAGATGAAAAAAGACATTTAGAAGAACGACTTTTAGAAAGTGTTGAAGATCCCTTAAAGGGTAGTGGTCAGAGAAGACAGATTGAAGAGCTAAAAGAAGAATTGTACAAAGCTGAAACATGTAAGTTTTATTTATTTATTAGCTTTAACTTATAACATTAAAATTTGTATAATTATTGGACAAAAATCTCCAACTTACAATTTACGGGATGGTTCTGTTGTGTGTAACTTTTTAAACCGGCCTGTCAAATTTACTCATGTTTTAATCTTTACCTATCTATTTTGATAGTCACTCGCTTAAAATATTTGATTCATTGTGCTATTTATAATTTCAATTTACATGTTTCTAAATAAAGTTTTATAAATATAAACATAAATAATACATGCAATAGTACTTGCAATATCATCAGTATTCATAAATTTAGTACTACACTCACTTAATAGTATCAGCGTAATATTTATTATAATTATTATATAATTAACTGTATTTATTTATAGAAAATTATTATGTTTATATAAATAATAATTTAATGCAAAAAAATTATTTTTATAGAAAATAATATTAGAAGTTTGTTTTCATGAAATTAATTCTTACAATAATTTATTTTTAGTTTTTATTATTTCAAATATTTATGATACAAAAACAGTAAATATATATATATATATATTGAGGTACTGATTTCAATGTTTTATTTTTTATTTTCTTTGTTACGTAATAAATAATAATTAATAACAAATACATTTTGATGTGAGCATGATAACTTTAAAACATTACACAATAATACCAACAAAGCTCAAAAATCCTAGCTATTTATACATCAAAACTATTGTAAAGAAATCAGTAAAATTATTTTTCTATTACAAAATTATGGGTTGAATAAAATAAAAAGATTTTTCTTTTTCAATTTCATTACATCTTCATCCTCCTCAACAATATCAAAACAAATTTAGCTCACTTTAAAAAAAATGTTGGACATCATTGTTATAGAATACTAATAAATAATAAATTACATATTTTAGCTAGAGATGATTATCGAATAAAACTTAAAACACAAGAAAGAGAAATGGCTGATTTAAAAATTAAATTTGATTTATTACAAGAAACTGCTGGGGAAGCAAGACTTCTTAAAGATGAATTAGACATTCTTCGAGATACAGCTGATAGAGTTGAAAAGTATGAATCAACCATACAGTCTTATAAAAAAAAACTAGAAGAATTAGGTGACCTAAAAAGACAAGTGAAGATTTTGGAATCAAAAAATATAGCTTATATTCAACAAAATATGGAATTAGAACAGGTAAAGTTTTTATGTATATATATATATCAGTAAACTCAAGTAGTTACAGCCTTAGCTGTTAGCTCAAAATTCTCAATTGTTTAACTGATTTTCAATTTTCTTAAACTTTAAATTTGGGTAATTAAAGTTGATATTTTATTTATTTTTAAATTATTACAATAGTTAAATATTTTTTCTTAAATTAGTTTAAAAAATATAAGTGTGTTAATATTTATGTTAATAGGAAATCAAGAAGTCCTCCGTGTGGAAATCACAACTAGAAATTTATAAAAAACAAGTTACTGAACTCCACCATACATTAAATGATGAGACAAACAAAATTGATAAATTGGAATTTGAATCAAAAAAGCTACTAGAAAACTTAAACACTTTGCAGAAAGAAAAAGATGTAATAAATAATATTTTTTTTCTGTTTGAATTTTTATTAATTTAAAATTTTTTAGAGATTAATTATTGAGAGGGATTCTTTAAAAGAGGCTAATGAAGAATTAAAATGTTGTCAAATACAAATGAAAAAGACCAGTACGCTTGAACATTCTCAAACTACTACTAGCGATGATATGGAATCGGCAATGGACCTCAAGTTAGTTAACATGATAAAATTAACATTTTATCAACACCTAATTTATTTTATTTATTTTTGTGAACATACAGACAAAAATTAGTAAGGCTTCAACACGAGAACACAATGCTAAAAATGAATCAAAAAGAACCAGAAGAAGATAAAATTTCAGTACTCCAAAGTATTTTAGATAATACAAGACAACAGTATAATGAATTACGTTTGGATAACAGGTACAATTTCATAATAATTAAATTAAAAATGTTGTTTTTCAAATTAATTTAATTTATATTAAGTCATTTCACATGATTATATTTATTTACATTTTCAATAACTTGCTTTGGTAGTAAATTATTAATTTTTAATTATATTTAATGTTTATAAAATATTTGTGTAAATACAAAGCATCATTGAATTTCAGAAAAGCTAATCAAAAGATATTAGAATTAGAATCTGAATTAAAAGAACAAACAGAAAATAACAATGAATGGAATTCCAAAATTAAAGAACTACAAAGTCAACTACAGTGTGAAAAAGATACTCGATCGTTGGATATTGAAGAAAAAAATACAACAATATCAGATAAAGGTGGGTAAATGAATATTGGATTGTTAAATATAGGTTATTCATTAGTATAGTCTACATTATTGTAAACAAATTAATTTTTACTTTATTTACCTAAATTCATACCCATGTATATAAATATTTTTTTTCTCAGATCAATTTATAAATATTTTGCAAGTTTCTCTTCATCAGAAAGATTTAGAAATACAAGAATGGGAAGAGAAACATAAAAAATTCATAGAAAAAGCAAAATCAGTTGTTAAATCTATGGACGCCAAAAATGTATCATTATCTGATGTTGACATTAGTGTATTAGAAAATAGACTAATAAAAGCCAATAAAGAAATAAGCGATTTAAAGGTATTGTAACTATTCAATTATTGCAGATTTATGCATAGAAAATACCTATTTTAAAACTTAAGAGAAATTATTTAATTATTGAATTGTTCTGTTCTTTAATGTACATTCATTTATTTTTTATTGTTAATTAAGAAAAAACAAGAAGATCACAAAACATCTCTAGAGTTTGAAGAAAAATTAATGTCCACTGCATATTACAAATTAGTAAGTTGTATAATATATGTAACTAGTATGCAATAGTGCTATTGTTTTCTGTATGAAAATGCAAAAAAAAAAAAAATAATATGTTTATAATCTGTATTTATATGTTATATGTATTATTTTTATTTTATTTTATCTAGTATCTTCTTATAAAAATAAAACTATAAGATTTCAAAAAGTGATAACAATGTCAAGAAGCATTATATTTTTTTCTCCATTATATACTATAAAAATATTTAATATATTCATTTAAACAGTAAATTAGTTAATTTTATTGCTTACAGAACAATACTTGATTACCACCACACATTATATGTCATATTAACATGCATAACTTCACAGTAAAATATATAGGGTTTTCGTAGAAATTAGTATACGTGATTTCAGTAGTCAAAGGAAATATATTTATTTTTTTGCCAAAGTTGGATTAGGGATTTACATTTTATTTAATAGTCATGTTAAATCTTTATGAACTATCACTGACATAAAGATTTAAATGTATGTTAATATTTTAAAATAATAACTGTTATTTTTAATAATTAAAATTAACTATTAATTTTGTAAATATTATTTATAATATTTAGGCACAAACTAAGATGCAAGAATCTGTTGACCAGAGAGTAATGAACCAAGGACTGCTACAATCTCAAACATTCCTAACAAAGCACAGACAGCAAACAAATAAAACAGTTGAGTTACTTATCATTTCAATCATAATTTCATAAATAAGATCATAATCTTCCAAAATCAAAAATCATTTTCTTGTATAAACTATTTGATTTAAATATTTCCCACGAATAACAAAATTATACAATTAATAACAAATAAATAAACTGTTCATAATATAATACCAAGAAATAACTTTGGGACCATGAAAATTACGTGTTATCCATTAGTCTTTCTTTACTTTACTGCTGTTATGTCTGGCCTTAATTTTTATAGAATTAATGTATAGTATATTTATACTCGTGGACCATTTGCTTATATTTTTGGTTTGACGTGGAATCTAAGTGAATACTAAGAAAATATATGCCATGCTACTACCATTTATAATAAATTATCTGAAAGTGCTTATTTTTACTAAGTTAATAAATAGTAAGTTGTTAATAGTACACTTTTAAGTTAACATTGTAACTTATTTTAATGATTTTATGTACTCCCAAGTACCAAATTCTGTTTAAAATAATAATTACAGCACTAGTATGTAACTATGTTTATACATCCAATTAATTTGTATAAAAAACAAAATTTTTACACTTACAAAGTCATTAAAATATTAATAAATAAATAAATAAATACTGATAGTGAGCAAATCACAAACAATCTGCTATTAAAATTATATAGAACAAATTCTTACATGGTTATTTGTCTTTAGAATGAGATTTTAATTTATAATCATTTAATAATTAATCTAAAATAATATATATTTAGTGTATTTTTTTTTAATTTTTTTTCTTATCCACAATTTTAGGTACAAAATCATAGAAAGTATAGAGGCAAATCTCCATAAAATTGTGTTCAAAGACTTCAAGTTACTCAGGTATTCGAAAAAAAAAAACAATAAAATAATTAACAAATAAAGAAATTGTAAGTAAGTAGTATACTATACACACTAGTTTAAATACCAAATAACCATTTTTATTAAAATTAAATTTAGTTCATAAAACTATTTCTAATACTTAAATAATAGTGGTAGTGACACATCAGACTCTTATAAGCATTTTTTTGTTTATAAATTAGTGCTAATAGTTTTTAGAAAGCTTGTTATTTAAAATGCCTAACATCAAGTAAATCCTACTTTAATTTGAACACTAATTTCAAGCTTGTGATGATAACATATAATTATTTTGAACACTCATTAGTCTCCACTAAACCCTTTTAATTTAACTTGGGTAGTTATTTTTAGACTTAAATTAACCATTAATCCTATAAAGTAGGAATTGAGTACAATACTTCCATTACTCTAGTATCTTGATAAACTTAAAAATTGCCACTCTGGAGTATTTTATTCTTAAATACCTCGTTCCTACTCCAACTATTAATAACTAAGAGAAGGCATAAAAATTCCAGTCTTTAGAATATGTTATATATTTAATTTTGTATATTATCTAAATAATTTGTTTGAAAATGTGGTGCTTTGATAAAATATAAAAATTAATATATATATATTTATTAGACAAGAGTAGTAAAATTTATTTATTATAAAAATTAAATTCATAGGCTATGACTAAACAATTTAAAACTATCAATTTCACTTATTAACCTATGATATTTATCTATTTGAAACTTACATTTCATATTTTTAATTTTGTTGAGTTATTTAAATTAATAATATCTATGTAATGTGGTGAAGCTCAAATGCTCAATGTATCACTTTATAGTGATTTAGTGTATTAATGCACACCATAATGTTAAAATTTAAAAGTTAATGGTATCAATGTGATTAGAGATTTTTCAAACAAAAATAAATTTATATATCCATTATTTCTAAAATATTAAATGTTCATACCTATAGCCTCTTCCACATTTATGCATTATCATCCTCTATAATAGCCTCTGTAACAGTTATTTTATGATGTTTAGTAACAAAAATTGTATTAATCAATCTTCCGGACTTGCCACTTCAGTAATTGTTTTTTGCCACCTAGTCTTTAAGATCTCTCAAGTTACTTTTAATCAATTGTATAAAAAAAAAGTGCATATTATTATAAGATATGCAGGTGTTAAAATATTATTATTTAAGTTTATTTAAACAGTTAATGAGCTATTTGGAAAAAAATAGATATAATTTAATACCATTTTTTATATACATTTAGTTTATTAAATCTTAGGTACTAATGTCTAATACCTAGTTATTAGATATTATAATTGAGTATGTGTCTACCTAATTTACACTTATGTGCAATTTTTATTGTGTACAATAACGCGTTTAATTAAAACTAGAACTTCAATTACTTTTGTTTAGCACTCATTACGTTCTCTAAAAAAATTAATATTTTTTATAAAATAATTTATGCGACAAAGTTAATATAATTAACTTGTTTATTAACAAAGCACTATTGGTGAAAATCGTATCTCTTGTTTAATTAAGTATTTTATGTTATCGATGTTTATATTTCATTATTATTGCTCAGAAAAAAAAAATGTTCTTAATAGTTAAGTATAATCATCGTTTGAAAAATTGTTAACTTCTTCGGAAGAATTTCTTTTGTTATATTTAGTAACAGATAAATAATACTTATAGTTAACATTTATTTTGATAAAGTTATTTATTATTGAGTTTATTCATTGTCTATCACTCATCAGTTATTAATAATAATTAATATTCATTTAAAATTATTATGTATTCGTGTGAAATGTGTATACCGTCCATAGAGCCTAACTAAAATCAATTGTTACCTGTATTAATCATTGTAGCCATGTCTGTGTCCTTTGTAAACCATTAAACTTATGTATTGACGTATTGTAGACAATATTATCGTATTATTAAGTAATTATTGTTAGTTTACCTCGATATTGTTAAAAATAATTATTGTGAAACTTGATACCGACATACTGCAACTATGTATTGAGTCAGGGTAATTTTTTTTTTTTTTTTGTTTTTTAATTAATTATTTGATCATTATAAGATACAATTACACGTTTTATTGTAATTACATATTATATTTTATTGATATTGTGCATGTCGATAATAATAAATTTATTTTTTTAGCGTAATACATTTTTATAACATGCCATTGTATGTGACGAAATCGCTGAAATTGTTTATTCGGTGATATCATAATATTATATCATTGTAATACAAATACATCATCGTAATTGTACGAAATATAATAATAAAAAAAATATAATGGTATTTAAGTGCATTTTGTTTTTGATGTTTCCGTACACAACGCATTTCCCTGCAGTAATCGTTAAAAACTACCTCCTATTTCCTAACAATCGCGCAATTACTCGCTAATAGTAAAGTTGTAGCCTGTGAACTGTAGCTATTGACGTTATTAGTTATTAGTTATTACTTATTACAAAACAATTTTTATTAATCGATCGATTGACAATAAAAAAAAAAAAAATCATAGATGATGAGCCGATATAACTCGTTGTGCGCATTTCATTTTAGTTGGTACGCCGTACACGTTTGGCCGTTCGACATAATATTATTTTGTTTGCTGCTGCGTACTGCGTAGTTATTAGCGTTCAATTGAACGCATTTTTCCCAGCTGTATTCTTTGTGTATTATAGTGTACAGTGTACACCGTACAGCGTGCATTTATAAATAATAATAATAATAATAATAATGTGTTCATTTCATAACAATAAACTGACGATCTGTTTTATTTAAATTAATCTATCACTATTTACACGTGTAGTTCTTATTTAGACGATGGGTTATACTATACGTGGGAAAGCTTAAACACTGTGGTATTTATTAAACGCGATAAATATCCGTATGGTTATTTATCTTGTTTGTGAACAAAACATGTTTAGTGTTTCAGTGTAAATAATATGTAATGTATTTCGAATGCCGGTTCCGTAGTGCATATTATTATGTGCATATAGAGTTATTTGATAGAAATGTGAACGAAATCTTTTCGTTAAAATTCAAATGTAATTAAACGTTTTGGGTAATTATCGTTATTATTCAATCTCGTTTGATTTTTGAGTTCGATTCGTTTTCGTTTCCTCGAGTAATGTAAATTATTGAAAATTTACCAATAAAAACGGCAGTTGAATAATTTCGATTAGTCCGTGTCGTCATCAGTTGACGTAAAAATCGTTCCATCAATAATAATTAGTAATTTACGAGCAGCGGATAATTTTTTTATAGTCGCCACTTATTGGTGATTAATGATTATCATTGCAGTCAGGATGTTGATGCATTTTTGTCTTGTATTAGTCTAAACGTGGGCGGAAGGCCATAAAAATCAAAACATTTATAGATATCGTAATATTCAAATCAAAGTACAGGATTTTGACAATAATGTAATGACAAATGTGTTTATTTTTTGTATACACGAACATTTCGTGTATCGTTGTACCTATTTTATAGTACTTTAGATGAATACTTAATTATGAAATAATATAATTTCTTGTCATGATATGTTCGTAATGTTCGTATAATACAAATATGACTCAACTAATTCTATTAATTACCTACCTACATATATTATGCTCGCTTTAAATATTATTTATTGAATATGTAAAATCTATAGGCTTAAAACGTATATAGGTACTTAATATTTTAATGTATTACATAGATTATACCATTTATACCTTACTACCTAGTTACTAGTTACTACTTCATAGTAGGTAGGTACTCATCAGTAATCATATTATATTTTACAAATTTTTTACAATTTAGTTTAAATATTAAACTTATTAGTAGGTACATAATTTGAATCACGGAAAATATAACATATTTTTATGTGATGATTATAAAAATGGCATTATGTGATGTTAACAACTTCCTGGCTGCTATTTTATATAATTTTATGCTAGGAATATAAGATATTGATGATAGAACGATACTATAATAATGATAATAACCTACACGTATAAGCAAAATAAATGATAATGAAATGCATAATATTGCGTAACAATATTATAAATAATTGATATATTGTATATTGAATAAAGAAAAGTGTATTTTTTTATTAAAACTTTTTTTTCGTTATTTTTAGTATTATCCATAATTTTAAGATAATGAGTAAAATTGTATGACTATGACTTATGAATTATCCAAACTAAATAACACTTTTTTAACGTATTAATTGTTTAACGGTATTAACGATTGATAATTTGTATAAAATAGAGAAAAGTGTATTTTTTTCATTAAAATGGTTTTTTTTTTTTTTGTGGTTATTTTTGTAGTTGATTTATTCACGTACCTATTATCAGTTATTATGATTTAAAAATAATTAGTAAAATTTTATGGTTATGACCAGGGTTCGAGGCTTTATGCATTTCCATATTTGTTTGGGAAATATATAGATGAAATCGGATTCAATACTTATTTGTTTTTTGATACAATAGGATGTCAAATTAAAAATTTTTTATTGTATATTTTTGCATATTTTAGGTTTTTTTCATCACATACATATTGCAAAAATGTATTCATTTTTAATTTTTTTATTGCATACTTATTCTATAAATTAATATATTTTTTAATTTGATTTTTAAGGAAAATGAAAATATTAATGTAAAATTTTTCTTTTTTACGTGTTAAAAAAATGTTATTTAGAAAATAAATGTGTAAATACAATATACATTGTTCATTCTAAATTTATTTTATTTTATAATTTCGTTTGCAATAATGCCGATAAGACAATAGCGTGACTCCACATTTCACATTTCATTTTTTTTAAATTTAATTTTTACAAGTTTATTTTTTTAAATTAAAAATAAACACATATTTAGTGCATATTTTTATGATCTTAAGTACATAAAGTCTCGAGCCCTGGTCATGACTTATGAATTATCTATACCTACTAAATGGCATTTGTTTAACGTGTGACTTAATAATCCAATCGTCATCCACTGTAATTTTATAGAATAAACTAAGATAAAAAATAAAATAATATTGTATTCGTTATTTCGTGACCAATCTAAGCAAAACTGAGTTTTATATGTAATCCATACGTGTGCTTTCTTCTTGGCCCAACAACAAAAGTTCACATAATATATAAACGATCAAATGTTCACGGTGAATATTAAAAACTAAAATACTTTAAAATGTATGGAACATCAGCTAATATTTTGCCACGTTATTCAATTGAGACATATGGTATCGATCTATTTACAGGCAAGATCAATTTTTTTTTTTATATTTATTAAATGACACACAAAAAGTGTATATTGTTAGTTGTAGATTTTTTTTATGAATAATAATTATTGAATCGTTCTAAACTTAAAGTATTTTTTTATAAAAGCAATTCATTTTTTTTTTTTAACAAATAATGTTTTATATTTTATTTGTTTTTTATAGAAAAAATTACCATTAATTTCTTTACAAAAAAATTCTTGGTACTAGTTGCTCGTAATTTAAAATATGGGTAGATTACGCGGTTCGATAGATCATATTATACTATTTACTAAACAAATTTGTACTAATAATTCTTATTATTTCAAGAGAAAGATTTCTAGAAACTATTTTAATATCAGTAGAATAAAAATTATATATTTATATTACAGTCTAAACAATTTATTGACATAACTCATTTATCAAAAACATTTTGTAAACCGTATAAAGGAGACTAATGCACAAATAATTGAATATGTATAGTCAATATTAAAATTCAGAATCTTAATACAAATACATGTAACCAATGAAAATTGATTAGGTACTGTACTATTTAGCTGAACTTTATAACTGCAGACACCGTAAAACCAAACTAAAGAACAAGACAATTTAACAATATCTGAGTATTTGTACAATTTTTGGGAGATAAACAAAGTTAATAATGACTTATAAATTATAATCTATACAAATAAAAATTAAATGATGTTCGTTGGTAAGTGCATCACTTGAGAACGGCTAGACAGATTTGTCTCATTTTTTTTTTCTATGTTCGCAATAGTCCTGAAAAGAATAAAAGAAATGGAAAATTTTGCCCAGAAATTGAAAAATTCAGGAAAATTGAATGAACATTTTCCATGGAGTTTTTATATATAAGCTCATGATCGTATAAATATGCGTGGATTTGCTGAAATCTAGCATATGCCATATACATAGAGTTCTAAATTCTAATAAAAATACACTTTATAATGATTTAATATTTAATCATAAATACATTTTACACTTGAACACTCTGTATGCAATAATATAATTTTACCACTCTGTATATTAGCTAACATATTTTGGCAGAGAATATCTTAATAAGGAATCCAGAGAGAGCAATTCGGGATATTTGAGACTACAATAATGCCTATGAACATTTTTAGTAAACTAATTTTATGTTCTAGAAGAATCACTTGTTATTAAGTGTAGGTATAATTTACTTCCATGAACTTGGTCCAATTATTTTATCCAATAAACTCCAAAATAAATACTAAAAAATAGTGGGCGTATTTTTAAATTTACTTTTTTAAATTGAATATCCATGATCAATGATCACCACCATAGAATACGATGACCACTCAAAAATACTTTTTTTTTTATTTATACTTTGTTTACACATTTTTACTAGTTTTTCATAAATTCACAAAACGATCATAAAAAAATTTATTGAAATTTGGGTAGGACGTATATTGGGTCATCGGGTGTAATAATAATGTATTAAATAAATTTTATTTTTTAGATTTGAATTATATTTTTTTTTTACCATGTGTATATTAATTATACTTATTTCTCCGTAAGTTATAGGTCACACGTTAAACGAATGCCAATTAAATAATTTGTCAGTGCTTTTAGATACAGAGACATAATCTGTGCTAGTAACTTTCTAACTTTAATGTTCTATTGCATTATAATCATATTTTGTTTAACCGTTTAAATACAAAATTATAAAACAATGATCTATGGACTGTGATATTTACATATTATAAACAATATCTAAGGCAATATCTTAAAATAATTAAATTAAGCAATTAAACGTTTTCTTTTTTTGTATAATTTGCAAAACTTCTTATCGTGCAACCTCTAACAGGTTTATCTATTATAATATGCTATTATCTATCATAAAATAACAACTTTATTGTCTTTATTCATATCATTCTTAATTTGCACACCGAAATTTAATTACCATAACTAATTAGGTTTAATGAAATTATATTAACGATATTATTATGGGCTGTCCATCTAAAATTACAATATTATTATGAAGAAACGTACAAAAAACAACAATAAAATACTGTCGAACTGTGAATAATGTTATCATAATATATACAATTATCAAAATGTATTAATGGTCTATGTTCTATAAGAGGTGAAAAATCCAAATTGTTTTATTTATTTTACTTTAAAATATAGATTGCGATAGTCTAACATTACCCTATCCTAATAGATGTTACAAATAGGTATACAATAAGTCGTAGTTTAAGCATTAAACACGGTATTATAATAGAACTAATGTAAACTTTAACAAAATGCTACTGTTTACGTTATAAATTGTTATAAATTATCAAAATTTTAATATGAACTAAAGTAATTCAAGTTATTGTAATATATTTCTCAATGACTTATATTAATTACAAATATAGCTTTAGGTATAACTTATAGTGTGTCTAGTGTAGTATTATTTAATTTAATATAATTATTGATTACTAATAAACTATACGTTACTTATATACGTCGTAAGTTCCGAAAATAAGTTATGTTATAGCCAACTTAGCATGTATAAAAATGTTGATTTTAACATTGTTCTTTAAGAATAATTAATTTTTAATGTTTTATTTAATGGTAACAAGTAAATTTGTTATTCGGTGGGATTATATTGGATCAGTAATATTAAATACTTGGTTGATAATTTGAAATTTGTACATAATATATAGTACCTAAATATCAGTGTTTGGTATATTATATTTTCTATCTATTTATAATATATTATGCATAGGAAACGTTCCCAGTTATAAACTGTATTATAGTATAATTCGTATTACCAATTGAAATAATTAAAAAAAAAAAATAATTATTTGCTAATTTATATTGGGCTGCTGGTAAGCAAGTTATATGAGTAAGGAAAATACTTGAGTATAAAAATGTTCAAACTCTCTTTGCAATCAAAATTTCGTAAGAAATTGACGGAGGATAACAGATAATTAAATGTTCTTACTTTAAAGTTTCGCTCTAATATTAAAGCTAAAAACATAATATTGGTTCCACCGAACGTTGTTTTATGTTGTACGTGTGTTTGTAAGGCAGATACAACACTTATGGGTATGACTATAGTACCCATTTGTGGTTAAATTCAAGAACATTAATTTTTTTGTTGTAACGTGATCTGGAGCATGGTTAAAAACGCATATCCCCCCTTTTCTACAAAACCGAGTACGCCGCTGCTTTTTATTTTCAATTGTTTTTCCTTTTAAAAATAAACAATAGGTATATTAATGTCTTATAGCCATTTTATGACGGGGTTTTTTCGTAAAAATATTGATTTTGTTTTTAAATTATAGTTATCTAGAAATGTATAAGATATATCTAAAAATTGTAACTGTCGATCAAACGTACGTCGGACGTGTATGGTTTTGGACGTTGACGCCCACTCACTAAAATAAAATTAATATAGTATAATATCTTAATCGACCGTTGTGTATACGGCCGACGTTAGTTTAATGATATAAAACACAATGTGTACATTAGGTACCTATATACGGTTATCGGACCATATTATAATATAATTATGTTATTGAAAAAATTATACATCTGTATTAATAAATGCAAACAGTTACATTGCATTACGTTATTATAACATTTGACAGCAGCTGTTCGTGTCTACGTGAAAAACAAATAACAATAGTAGTATGACATTGCGTTTTGTGCAGTCATGCACTCGTGCCAAAGATTGAGATTTCGCTATTTCAGAGCTGCGCAATGGCTACTCGCCACTTAAGAACTCTATAGATACCTACTTGCGCATTATTATGTAAAAAATAATGTTATAGTTGCGTATTATATTTGGCTGAAATCTAGATTTGCGGTGGAAAGTACTTTTATGGGTATAATACTAAAATTTACCTACTATAGCCAGCCAGGGAATTATATAGACGTCTATTATTATACTATATCGTATTAAATATTAATACTAATTATTAGTGTTTAAGTAGTTTACAGATAAATTGTTTATTGTAATATTATAATTTATGATAATATTATATCAATCAACGTTCGACACCATAATAATTAGAATATTGTTATTAAAAAAAATATAATACGCGCACGTAGGTATATGAAACTATTAACTTTTTATCCACACAATGTTAAGAATGATAATCTTGCATTACCTATACAACATATAATCAGCAATCGTACGAGTGAAAATAATGCTTACGTGCGATGTACATTCAACCTATAGTGTTATATTATTATGTTACATTGTAATCTAATTGTGTTGTCTCGGTGCGTAAATAGTCTTAGTGGCGTAATTTATTGCAGCGAAAACATTGACTGCCTCAACAATCGGTCGCAGAATAATGTCAAAACATATGATCGCAAAATTATTGCAATTCATAATTATTATTATACATATACTGATATACCTACCTATTATAATTTAGTTATACCAGAAATACACAATAAATGATGTCTATGATTGTAATTATTTTCTACTGATTACTTTTATTGATTACTTATATGGATATGATGGTGTACTATGAACAAATTACCGTATACAATATGACGATAATTAAATAAAAATGAACGTTTATAATATAATTAACATTAGATAAGTCTTGTTATGCTGTTAACAGACAAACCGATAGTCAATGTTTCATAATTTTTATAATAATTTATTGTTACATAAAATAATATGAGAAAAAAAGGAATGTGTAATTGTGTAAATGAACCTAATGCAGATAAATAATTTAATATGAGCTAATAGATAACCTATAGCAGGGGTCGGCAATTAAATGCTATGGAGATCCAGAAAATCAAAAAAAAAAAAAAAATTTCGAGGGCCAGTAAAAACTAAAAACTCAGATATTAGTATTAACTAATATTACAATTATTCAATTTTTATGTTATCGCAACTATTATTATAAATTTATAATTAGCAATAAACGATAAACACCATTGTAATCCCTAAATACATCATAAAATAGATAAAATATGTATTATTATATGTGGAAAACCAGCATTATTAAAAAAAATATTTTTTGTGGTCCAATTATTTTTCTTTCACGAGCCGGATTTGGCCCGCGGGCCGCCTATTGCCGACCACTGACCTATCATATTGTTGATGCACCAAAAAAAGAAAAAAAATTAATTAATAATTAAAAATTCACCAAACTCTTGTTCCTATAACCAAAACTATATAATGTCAAAAATATGTCATGCTTTAAAATCTATAAGATTGGACAAACGTTTAATCTACCCAAATTACGCCACTGAATAATTAACTACCTATAGGTAAATAGTCTATAAGCTCATTTATACAAGGTAGTTCGGCAAAATGTAAAATATTTTTTGGAGGAGCAGGATAAATTCTGACATTTTTTATACCTACTACTATTTTATAATCAAATTAATACTTATTTATTTATTTATTTTTAATTGTTCCAATTGAAGTTATAATTTAATTCTATATAAAAGTAAATAAATTTTTTTGAATGATATTTCCATTTCATTGTAACTAATTAGTTAATAATATCATAGTAATTTTTGGTTTCTTATTTTAATTTTTAATACTACATTGCACTCATTCAGACTACTGAAATTAATAAGGTCCAACCATCATAAAAATGTCAACTTTATCATGTTAGATACTTCCAAAAATGTAGAATATGCCCTAAGTAGACTAAATACACGTTATTATGTGTAGGGTTCAGAAGTTCTAAGAATTGCATACTCCTATTTTCTATATACTCTCGATTTATAGCAGACCAAGCTAAAAATCCAAACTAAATAATGGCAAGTTTAAAAATCGAAAATATGATATATAATGCGAATTTTGCATATTTCGTCACTCGATCTTAAAAGAAAAATGGATATTTCATTAATTTTTATACGCATATTAAGCATATTTAGTTTTTTCTTAAAAGTTTTTATTCCTTAACCTATATATGTATTTTAAATATCAATAACGCGCTAATATGCAGAAATATTAACTTATCGTCAATAAATTATCGATTTAACTTATCATTTATTCGTAAGTAATTTTGTTGTACATGATCGACAATTTACAGCATTCTTTCAATTAAAAAAAATTGTTAAAATGCCAATCAGTTTTCCATTATATTTATTAAATATTATCTATAAATTTATTTTTCCATATTTTTTTCATTTGATTTTGTACATATTACAAATAACAATAAATGTTTTTTTCGGAATTTTAAATAATTTTTTTACATAGTTAATTTATTTTTGTGAATATTTTGCCTATTTTAGCACTTATAATTTCCGAGTTCTAATTAAATGTAAATGTATTAGAAACTAAATACAAGCAGTAACCTATAAAGACTAGAATTTAGAAGCATAGAATGTAACTCGTGTTTTATTAGTTATATCACTTATATCATAGATTATGGACTAGACGGATGCCTATAATAGATACGCCATAACTTACGTCTTTATTTTTTTTAGATCGTATGTCAATTAAATACTGAATTAATTTGATTAAATAAATTTCTATTAGTTATACATTTATTACCCTCAAATTCAATTTACTCACAAATCTAGTCTTAAATAAACAACCTCAAAACTGTAAAAATAGCCTTCGTCACGTCATTGAAGTAAGTATGGAAATTCATCAGTAGGTATAATAATATCTATTCACCATCTATTGTCAACCATAATATTCCTGAATATTCTATTCGTTTTCTGCCGAAACTTTAATGAAACTATTTAATTATTAGGTTATAATTATAGAAAATTAATAATTTTGAATAAAATAATTAAATAATAAATATATAATGTATTATACTTAATATTTTTATTTATATAAATAAGATTTTTGATAAACGTGAAAATAAGCATTTCATTTTAAGTTTATAGAAAAACCAAAAAAAAAAAAAACACCAAAATGTTATGAATAATAGTTATTAAATGTATTTCCAAAAACCGCATTTCAATAATATTAACAAAAAACTAGTAAATGACCTATCACGCATTCATATGTACTTGGTGTTGAGACACTTAGAGGCGTCATTTCGTGTATTTAATTATTATTAAAGATAGTTAAGAGAAAGGCAATCATTTGAGTCAAACTGGTGTTTCCCTACTCCGAACCATTTTGAAAGCTTTCAATCCGTGTTATAGAAATTTTAAAGTTGCAGCACATCCTGTTTTCTATATCACAGAGCAAAAAAAATGTGAAGCTGACTAATAATTTATATATTCATAT
The DNA here is from genome assembly GCF_002803265.2 of Melanaphis sacchari. NCBI lineage: Eukaryota > Metazoa > Arthropoda > Insecta > Hemiptera > Aphididae > Melanaphis > Melanaphis sacchari. The sequence continues at coordinate 568,446 of NW_020270535.1, forward strand.
TATTACTATTTCATTTTAGTAATTAACTCAAAATGTAATTACGATGTACTAAACCAACTGGTTATTTTCAACTATACATTATAATAAACATTAAAAACATTTTCAATCATATTGATATACAATAATAACAGAACAGACATAATGGTACTTAGATTAATCACAATATATAATGATAATCGACACCAATATCACACATCTATATTATATTTATTGTGCAGTGTATTCAGAACACATAATAATCCACCTGCCTATTTTAAATATACATAAATATATTATCAATTATTGTAGCTATTTAATACTTTTATTGCGATCGTACGCAGCAAAGCCGATGGTCGGGCCCGAGCGTTATGATGTCCTAGTAAAGTTGCCCAGTGGCCAGTGGTAATTAATGCAATAATTACATTAACATTTTATGCGGGCCAACGACAAATTTGGAAAAAATAGTATTGGTAAACCATACCCGAAATCCCTCAAATCACGTCCCTGGAGGTACGCTCTGTCCCGTCTTGCGCTCGATGCTATGCCACCATCGATACGCGCGCAGAGAGTGAAAAAATCTCATTTCGAAAAAATTCTTATTGTCCCAATTATTACGAAACATTATAAATTAATATTTATTTTTTTTTATAATGCACCTACACGGACCTGCGGTATAACACGCTGTAGTGTGTTAGAACTCGTAAATACGTATCTATAATGGTAATAGATATGTTAATTTGTATCTATGGTTTCCTAGAAAAGTCTTTTACCGGTCGTAGTTTACATATGAAATACATAAAATGAATTAAAACCAGTTCAAAACGTTTTCAGAGAACACATTTAAATTATTTAACACGCACAAAAAAGAAGCCCAATCGCAGCAATGCAGCATTCATGAGAAATCATTTGGTTTTATTTTTTTTATTAACTATACATTTCTACACAATAATATTTTAGTCATTAAACCATGCTGCGGATAAAGGATTTTACTTTGAGATCGGTGACAGGCGACAGCAATCTTGTATGTTATACGCATATAAGCATATTGCCATATCGTATAGCATAATATAATATAATTTGGTCGTGAGACAAAGAAGAATAGAAACGGTACCAATCCAACGTCAAATGGCCAATTAAAAATTTGGAACGTCTATTCGTCAAAAACCAAATTGAATTCACTTAAATTGCACTTAAGTATACGCACTCAAAAGTAAAGAAATATACGCTAATAATAATGACAAAATATCACACCAAACCCATAATCATTTTCTCTCCTACCGCCGTCCAAATAAATGCAATAAAATAAAAGAAGTTTTCTATATGCATTATGCATTCTTAATATCTAAAGTCTAAAATATGCAAAATTAACTTTCGTAATTATAATGGTACTTAATTCGTCTTGAGCTCTTAAATAAAATTTATATCCCACTTACTTTGAAATTAGAAAAGTTGCTCGTTTACATAGCTATAGAATGATCAGTAAGAAAACTTAAATTATGTAAAAAAACAAACATTTTAGTATAAAAAAATAATTTTAGGCAATACTTGCGACTACTCAAGCTCTTTAAGTTGAAAGGCACATCTGTAACTGTATTATGCAGTTATTGTGTTATACATACTATATACAATGTACAATATACACTATCGTGTTATTTGCTATTATCATTGTAACTTTCGCACGTTTAACTACCATCGTTTGGACCCGACAACAAATTAATGATGGAAAGTGAAAACATCAATAATTAGGTCTATTGCACATTTATCTTTTGACCTTTTATATAATGTACTATAAAGTGTACCTATAATTATAATTACTTTGAGTATATACTATGTATAGTACTAAATACGCGGCTACTGACTATAAATATTTTTATTTCATTATTGTTATTATTATATAGATTTACATATATACATCAATACAATTTATACGAAAATATAATATGAAATATAGTAAGTACTAATAGAAAAGCAGACATATCATATGAAATATTATAAGAATAGTAAGTGAAGATTAAAATATAATATAATTATATATTTAGACTCAAGTAGCGGAGCATCCTGTGCTCAGGATTACTATAAGACTATTTAGTCTAATTAAACGGGACGTATCCACGAAGGAGCACGAAAATTAATGCCAGAGATCACTGATATACGTGTTTTGTATACATTACGATAAAATTATCTACTCAACAATTATAAAAAATAATATATTTCTAAGCTATTTATAAAAAAAAGGTCTTTAATTTTTATTCACGATATGCCTCTGATTCAGAATGAAATAAATTATCCGAAATTATGTAAAATCACAGCAATATTTGACCATATTTTGACTATACATTATACATAATATGTATAGTAATAGTATACTATACTATACTATGTATACTGTGTATGATCATTAATATTGTACATCACAATCACATCATTTGAAAAAATATACGTTATTTCGGGGAAAACTTTTTTTTCATGTTAAGTATAATATTATAATTCTTTCGAAATATGCAGTTCTCGGTACTATGCTACACCTAGATAATATGTTTGATAATAATTAATATTAAACAATATATATATATATATATATATATATATATATTATATAATATAGGTACACCTATAATATTTACTTTTCCTATAGGTATATATAGGTATATATATATATATATATATATATATAGCTATGCGCGGAGTTGCATCTGCAGGTGGTGCATACGAAAACCAGTATTTTTTTTTTTTATATATTTTATAGGCACGAGAGAATACATAAAATTAAAAAATATATATATATATATAATAATACCTAAAAACTTTCGAAATACCGGCTTGAGAGACGCATGATGCGTCGATAAGAGTGCCATTGCTGTCCACAGTCTCCGAAGTCTTTGTCTTGCGTTTTTACATATTACTAGATACCTCAAGTTTATCCTATTATGTATATAAAAGGAAAAACTGGTTTCTGTTTAAGAGTAATATTTTATTTCCGAGAAACGCACACTACGGCCTAACCCATGTGCTAGTCTATACAACTATATGTACAAGTAAAATAGGTAGGTCTATCTATTATATATTATGTATATTATAATACATGGTTGAGCTTAAATGTTATATTAAAATTCCCTGTCAACGAAACGAATGGGTAGTTAGAAAAAAAATGTTATATCTATATGTATAGGTATATTATTTTAATTTTTTTTTTAATTTTTAAATCTGTTTTGAAATACTCGTTTTGGAAACGAATTAATGCATTCACATGTTCACATTCTTTCGCAGAAAAAAACAGAAAAACCTGCCTACCTAATCCTGTACGATAATTTTTTTATAGGAGACGAATCAATATAAGTAAATCCAACGAAATATTTACAAGAATCTTTCTAAAAACAAATCTCAATTATCAAAGTCGTAGAGACTAGAGATACTACACATTTTGAAAAAAAACTAGTAGGTCTATGAGCGCATTGCGTGTATAATATACACGCAATGCGCTAATAATTCGTCTATTATATGTTTCAACTATAAATATAATAATTAAATAAGAGTAGGTACTAGGTATGACCTATATGAATTAAATAGTTTTGACAACATAATTGTGTGACGTGTACCACTAGTTATATTTCAAAATGACTCGCAGTCGTTTTCAGACTTGTATAGTTAAGAGCGTAACTTTGGAGTGAAGACCAAAAATTATTGTAATCTTTAAATCGAAACTCTTATTAACATTTTTTAGAACCAAATCGATGTTTTAATGTTCTTTTAATTCCAAAATCCGATAGATACAATGTCTATTTAAAATTATTAATAATAATAATAATAATAATAATGACTAAATTAATAACTATAAAATAATACACAATTAATTATTGGATCTCTCCTATTTGAATTGATTATTACAATTCCCAGGACTCGGAATTGAACACATAAAAATATCATACAGCTGCACAAAATAGATAAATTAAAAAACAACGTAAAAGTCATAAGACGTGCATATTTCTTGATAAACTTTATCTACAAATAACTATATTCATTTTACTAAAGGTTTAAGGTGGACATTAACTAATTAGTTTATTTTCTAATTAACTTATGAACTTAAATAGTTTAATTGACAATTGTAATAACTTAACTGTTTGCAATTGATATTAGAAATTTTTTAGTAAAATTATAAATTATGAAATGTATTGTTTAAAATATTATATAATCTTCAATTACCATATTATGTTACATAAAAAAAATTATATATGTTAAATTATTAATTTGAGATTTGTATAGTTTAAATTATTAAATAATTACCATGTAATGTAAAAGGGTATTAGTATTTACACTGCACAATGTACATTATGATAAGAATTCAATAAAATTAAATTAATTTTTTTTTTTTTTTTTTTTAAATTAAAAAGACGCAGTTACTCTTTATGTGATTTACATAGGTATACTAATTAAAAAAAAATAGATTAACTTTTTTTAAACCGAGATAAGTTAATATCTTTTTCCAAATTCAATTTTAACTTATCGAGTCAAATTTATGATTTGTTAACAGTTAACTTCTAAGTAATCGATCTTGTGTTCTTTATAACTTAACTTAATTTGAGTTAATTATTTTCATTAATTTGCCTACTTTACTTTTTATTTAAATAACTATAATTTTTTATTACGCACAATATACATAATTTAAAAATCTTATATAAGCTTGTCTCTGAAATATTGTTAACTTCAAATTGTATTATTAGTAATTTTTCTCTAAAAACACTATAAAACGAGCATCTCTATTTTCCGTATAGATGCTTTTATGCTACAAAATTGTTAGTACCTATGACGTATTGTCGTCTTCTTAATCAGTGGCGACGCTAGGGACGGACCAGATAGGGCCATGGCCCTAACTAAAAAAACCTGGCCCTACTACTAGCCTAACCTTAGACATAATAATATTATTATTTGTCATAAGTAGAAAATAATGGAATTTGTACGTCACTGTACAGTCTGTATGTAGGTAATTTAGAATAATATACTTCTATAATATTATATTATTGTATAATTTTTAAAAATTATATAATATTATTTTTCTAATTACATATTTTTATGCATATTTTATAATTTTTTGTTTAAATCTCGTTTTTTGTGGCCTTACATTGGCCCTGCCTAGAAAAAAATCATGACGTTGCCACTATTCTTAATAGCAAAATACTATTATTTATCATATTAATCATAAATATATTTTCAATGAATGCCACACATATACTCAGGAAAGTGAAAAATTAAAAACTTTCGATATCCGAACCAAACGTGACCAAAAAGTTTTGGTCTGGATGACGCGACTAAGTGCTATGTTTCGTGTGAGTATACCTACCTATCTATTAAACCTCGTTGTATTGCTATATATAAGCTATATTGGTACTCATAACGAATAGAAAAACTAAATATGAACACGAACATAATATAGCCATTAGATACCTTCGTCGTCGCCTTTGATTAAAATTTAAACTTTGACAAACGCATTTATATATTCCCAATAACAACTACAGTAATTACAGCCTTCAGCTTTTACAGAAAAAACGATGTTATCGGATAAAACGTTTTGTATTGTAACAAGAATAGGCTCAACGTTATCTATTTTTTACGTAGTATTTTTTTTTCATGTCTATTATGCTGCGAGCCAAAAGCTATATATTAATTGTTATAATGTCATATAAGTATGACTAGTATGAGATTGTAAATCTGTAGCTGTGCATCACAGAAATATAATAATACATTAATAGATAATATAGATATCACTTACATACCGGCAGGCAGTACTCGGTATACAAACACACACATACACACACAAAAGGGATGGAATTCTTTGGACTTTTTTTTATATTTTTAGAGCACCACTATAAATTATTTAGAAGTTCGAATAGTAGGTTCGTTGTTTTTTACCAAATATTTTTTTAACATGTGTAGTTATTGTAACTAATTTTTACTTCGCTAAATTGTATTGAATAAGCTATGTATGTACCAGCTATTAAAGATCAATAATTTGACTGATTATACAATATTTATTGTAATTTGTAACTATGATTTAATATGTTACTACAATTACATTTATGTAACGTAATTAAAACTCAGTTTAAAAAAAACATAAATTTATAAGTGTACTAATCAAATGTATCTTTAATTTTTATTAATTACCTACCTACTATAACAGCCAACAGGTGCATTGCTGTATTCTGAAATCGCATTTGTATTATTATCACGCACCCAATGCAGTTGTCGTTATCCGTTAATTACCTTCTATAATATTAGTTATTTGAATAGTGCATGCATGTAAATGGTGCTCAAATTAAACAATTGAAAGAAGGGACTCTAAAAAAAATGAAAAAAAAAATCAATTGAACTCGGTTTAACTTAAGTTGTTGTTGGGGGTAGGGAACCAATACTAGAAGCTCAATAACGACTACTCAAGAGCGATTAAAATAATCGATTTTTTGAACAATATAATAGGTAAGTAGTTAATAAAGTACTTTTAAGGACGAGTATAGGTATAATAGAAATAGATTAAATAAACTTAATTTAATGTGCATCGATGTATTGACTTAGTAGTGTTGGTTGACCATTATTCAGTATGATTACAGCTCAAAATGTGTTGACTTGAGTTCGTTAACTTACAATTTCAACGCGAAAATATTGGAGTTATACACAGACATTTTGAAATTAGTTGTATTATATTCGTACTATTATAAAATATTAAATAATCTTTTACTGTTTAATAGAGTATAGACTACGAGTAATAAATTAATATACAATACACAATAATTGTTATAAACAGTTGTATTTACCTAATTTTAAAAATAGGAAATGTAAATTATTATTATTTGTTTGAAAAATAATAACGTCGTTTATAGTTAATTGTTCATCCATTGCACATAATGGACGTGATTATTGCAGCTATATCTATAATTATTATTGTCATTACAGTATTATAAATGATTAGCAATTCCAAGTTAAATAACTGTTACAAATTGTTTAAATGAGTATCAGACTCTTAATGTCCATTAAAAACACTTGTATGATAATTATTGTTTCTTTTGTTACCTACCGATATAATTTTGTTTTGACAAAGATCCTTTATATTTCCATACGATAATAAAATTCCATTTTTTAAAATTAATTTTAATTAAGTGTCTAACATTTTAATCAATTGGATTAAAAATTTATCTGATCCCATTATATTTTTTAATAATTAAAAAATATAAATAATTCATCTTCATTTTCTTGATAAATTAATGATAGACACATTTTTCAAGCAAACTATTACCTTTTTTTAAATAACACACTGAATATTACAATTATCTGCGTAATATTAAATTTCATGTGTTGTCCAATCAATAACCACTAAACCACGTCTCAAAATATTAACTTAGACGTAAGACAACCAATGATGTAGTCTTAAAAATTTTTATGGGTACACGCCTGAATCATTGTAAAATAAAACGTGGTGGGCTACGTTCCCCACAACCTCCTAATAAGTACTCGTTCATGTTATCTACTAGTGATTATAACATATTTGGTAAACAAAACCATAATTTTCATTTATAAATAGCATATTTAATCATCGACCAACATAAAATTATGGTAGACCAAATACTCAGAGTTGATAGCATATTGAACAAGTACTAGGGACAGAAGGTTTATATAAAATTGTAATGAATACTTGGAACAATAACTGATAACTGGGCAAAACAACAATATTGTGAACGTTACCAAATGGTTTAAAAATAGATTTGTGTACAAAAGACTCTGTACAACACGATTTAAGATAGTACTACTACAGCCGTGGTACAAATAAACCACGGACTTTTATGATCTTTTCTTAGTCCGTGAAATAAACAAATTATTACGCTTATCATTTTAATTATTAAATATCAAAGTTTAATGAATATACATATTATTTGCTGGGTAACGTTAATTCATCTTATTCATGCTCCGTGTACCCGCGTACTACGATTTTCGTTAAAGGTACACGCATAGTTATAAAATTAGGAAGTGGGTACACGCCGTGTATCCTCCACTACACCACTGAAGACAACTGATGGTCAAATATAATCATATTACGTATATGATAGATGCACACTAAGCATCTTTTATTTCCTGGCAACCTTGTTAGAAAGAGATAGTCAATGCCTATGATGGGACCTAAAGAATGTGGTGTTCTTTTTCTAAAAATGTTACTAAACTTCTTTCTCTCTCTAGCAATTAATTGGTATAGATAATCTTCCACTATTTTTTTTTTAACCATCTTAGCCCTCAGATCTATTTCTATATAGGTTAATAAATACAACAGGAAAGAAAAAATTGTAAAACTCAAATATAATAAATAATATATTTGTAAATAAAAATCAAATAATTTCATACATCACAAGTAGTTTAATTGCATAATACACCTATATTGATACTTGATAATGACTATTATTATTTTAAAGAATGATACAAAAAATAAATTGTACAAAATTTAGTTTATAAAAAGGTTCTCTACAATTTTGTATTATCATTTAAATGTAATAATAAAATTAAGTTAGACATTACTATGAGTAATAATAATTTGTTAACAAATGATAACTGTTAAAACTAATATGGAGTAATTTTGGAAATGGTTTTAACATAAATAGAAATAAGGAATACAAGGAAGAAATAATGTCTCCAAGATATATATTTTTTTTAATATGTCACTGTAAACCAGTGCTTGAATAAAGAGAGGACAGCTTTTTTTCTATAAATAAACATTTATGCATATTTTTTTTTACTATCTCTTATAATAAATGACATTTAAATATTCAGGTGGACACATTTTTTTTTACATTTATGTGCCCACCTTTTTAATTTTTCTCAATTCAAGCACTGTCATAAACAAATACAATATAATAAAAGATAAACATTTGATTCCTCGTGATTGTTTATAAGTCTTAGAGTGCAATAATTACTTACAAATAAAGTAATATCATATATTTAATTGGATTAAAATTAAATATTATGGCCAACAATATTAAATAATAATTTAATTAATTTTATACTAATTAAAAAATATTGATAAAAAAATCATGTAATACAATGTAGCTGTAAATATATATTTATTTTTAATCTATGTTTGTGAAAAATATAATAAAATTGTATTTTAATATTGACTGTACTTAAATACAATAGTTGGTTAATTTTATGAATAAGTTTATCTATGAGTAATAATCATTTCACATAATTACATTAAAAAAAAAAATGTTTGGATAATGTTCGTAATTAAGAGTAAAGTTCATATTTTGTTCATAATAATGTAAATTAAACTGCAGCTCCAGTCAAAAGTTTCTTGTCAAAGAGGAACTCACCGAGAGCTCCATGTGCTTCTAACATCTTACCAAGATTAGATATTTTACCAGCTAAGTCACGCTGACCTTCATATTGTTCAGTTAAGAAATCACCAGTTAACCAATCAACCAACTAAAAATAATTAAACAAAATCTATTTATTCAAACCTGTTTAAATAAAATTAAATAAAAATGGGTTTTTTAATTATTTGGTATAACAGAATTTGGTTAGTCCAATAGCAACAATTGTTATGTAAATATTTATTTCTATTAGTAATATTATAATTAGTATTATTTTAAATGGTTAAACCTTTCACTTTTATTAAAGATATTGAATAGGCTAAAGTATACTTAATATAAGGAACTAACACATGCCTAACTAATTATAGTTATAAAATATAAATAAATAATGATTTAAGATACTAAGTTAGTTGATAATGAATGTAAGAGATACATGTTTTTATTAATGAACAAAGTAAAGAAGAGCATACTAAGTTCTTTATTTGTATACATGATTAATTAGTATACAATTTAGTTGGCCAAATTATTATGTTATAATTCTCTAAAATATATTATATTGTTTAAATATTAATATTATCTACTCAAATAGTGAAAATAATATTTTTAACAACATGTAAATAATTAGCAATGACTAATAATGGTTACTTTAGAAAAAAAAGTAAATATATAAAACATGTGTAGAAAAGGTAATTAATTTTATGTAAATAAATTAAATACTTATATTCAAAACTTTGTCAAATAATAGTTGTATAGTATCAACAATTGTCTCGTTAATTGTAATAATACATTAGTGACAAATACATAGGGTACATTTTGTATAGATGTCCTTTTTAAGATATTCTATACAAGACGTAAAGAATCTTAATGCATCTTAAATAACAATTTGGCATGGCATTGCATGACATACCAAATAAGTTTTGATAAATAAAAAAGAAAGTTAACAAAAGAAATATTAATGGTAATAACTAATAGTATCATTTAAGCTTAGTCCAATGATAAACCAAAGATTTAGAATATTTGTCCTGATAAATTATTAGCTAAATGTAAATGTTATAATAATATTTTATTTGGACTGTCTAATCAGCAATTAATCATAGATTCAGAAAATAGAAAATTTAGCATATATTATAAATTGTTTATAACTTAAATATATTTTGTACAAAATAATGAATAGTTATGAACTATTATAAAATAAATTAGTTATTTTAGTCATTTTCGAACAACTTGCAGAAAAGACAATAAAGGATAGTTTTTATACTTTATGAAAATCTAGATTAACAAAGGTTTTTGAATTGTATTATGTATGTAATAATCTACAACCAACATAATGTTTGATTTATTATTAAGGAATAGTTGAAAGATAAAAACGGTATCTTTGTGTTAATAGTACTTAAATAGTGCATACAACTAGTTGAACTATTTTTAATAAGTCTTTAATTTTGATATATTTTTTTGCGATTAGTATTTCATACCTTCATTGTTAATGTAATACTTATAACAGGATTGTATAATAGATAATAAATAATTAATATAGTTGAGAGTTATCATAAAAGTTAATTATTAATAATGATAACATACCTATTAATTAATATTCCAAGTACTATACATACATATATTAAACTATTAATATTATATAGTTATAACACCATTAAGAGTCAAGTGATCTTAGAAACACTCATAATGATAAAGCCTTAGTGACAAATCGACAAAGAATAAATGTTGAAGTATTATTTTGATAAAAACTCTTATTAAATTTAATATCCATTCATTCATTAATTATTTTTGTTTTTCTTTTTAATTAGTAATATGTCACGTAACACTGATAAAATAAAATACTACTCACATGATAGTCATTGAAATCTTGTCCATCACGTCCAGGTTCCTCACATGTGGTGGCAATATCTCTTATCTTACGTGTAACATGAGCTTCCAATTTTAAAGCATCCTTCAATGCACTTAAGCCATCAGCCCATGTTTCAGACAAAGGTTGCTATAAATAAATATATATATACATGTAATAAAACAACTAATATAAGTTATATAATATGGGTTATAGATATATTTACATACAGGATCACGAATTAATTGACTGATCTCTTTAGTTAAACCTCCTCTCATCAACAAATATCCAATAATTTTGATAGCATGGTCACGTTCTTCACTGGCACTTTCAAAGAATATTTTTGCAAATCCTGGACGATTTACTGTGTCCTTAGAAAAATGTGCTCCCTAAAAATACACGATACAAGCACATTAATAAAGTTACTTTATTTTCAATTACATATTTTGAGCTCTAACTGGTTGTACACAATTAATTTTTTAGTGTAAACCGACAGACAATCAAAAATAATAAAATAATTTCTAATCACCATTGCAAAATATGTCATTGCTGCAGTGAGTTCTTCCTGGACTTGTTCTTTCATTTTTTTCGTACACGGGGTAACCATGGTGATCCAATCATCTGGAATCTGGACCTGAGGCAATTTACCTGAGAAAGAATAAAACAAAAATTATAAATGATTGTCATACATGTAGCATTTTAGAATAAACGATAATGACAATACTTACAGGTCATTTTTCCGTGCGCCTCTTGGCCGGCCACGAAAAGAACGGCTGCCACACAGAACAGCGAAAGCTTGAACATGATTCTGGTGTGCGACGATATCGTTGAAAACTTTGAACTGAAACAAAGAGTAAAGACGAATGTAGCAACAATAACAACGGAGTATTGATAATACTATAATATTAGTACGCAATGGACGAGGAACGATAGCGGGTCGCGTATTACGTCAAACGAAGACGACGAGACAATGACGGGCAAACAGTAATTATAAATAGTATATATATGCACATGAATAATATTGCATTATATTATGCTTAGTGTTCTAAGAAAATAATAATAACGTATCGGCTCGGCGGGAGAGAGGGGGCGGGGCGAAGAGATGCGGAAAGGAATGAAAAAAAATATCATATTAATAATAACAACGGCATTTAAGTCGTACCGAAACGCTACGACGAGGTGGTGTTCGTCACTGAAATAATATAATATTAAATGTGTGTTAGTGTGGAAAACGATGAAAGTCGTACCTGGTCCACCGAAGGAAAAATTGTGTTGTCGACGGGCACGCGAGCGACGGAGCTGTTGCAGGCGAATACTACGGAGTCACGACGAAAGGTTGACACAC
>NW_020270535.1:585991-650679 GCF_002803265.2 Melanaphis sacchari
TCGACAATAATAATTATTATTGTCCTTCCCAATTTATTTCGTGTGATTCCCGTCGTGGGTTTTTTTTTTTTACTTGTTTGCTTTGTTGTTAATGACTGTCGGTGATACAGCTGGCCTGCGCAGGACTCGACGCGCATTCCGCCGTTCAAAAACGTTATTGTCATTACTATTATTGCCATTATATAATACACGTACATCACATTATTATACTGTCGATTTAACGATAATCCAATATCAATAGTTCGTCCGTTTTGCGTTTTAATATCTGTAGAAATGTAATTTACGACGCCGATTATTTGTTGTTCTTTTGTGCACGACGACCGTGTTCGGCACCGCCACACCGCGCGCGCATTGTAATCGCCTATCGCCTGCTGTTATTTACCAGGCCTCCCCCCCCCCGTCGCGCGACGTCCCATATTTCTTTCTCGACGTCGCCGTTCGAATCGCTTCGAGTGCATTTCGCGTCAGCCGACCAGTCCATTCCGTCGCCCGCGTTCACCTGCACGTCTTTTTCCGCTTCCGTCAGCCATCGTTGCGTAGTACGTTCAGAGTGAGTATGATTTATGATTCTAATTATTTTTTTTTTTTATTTCCCGTATTACCGTCGCAAATCGACCTTTTTTTTTTTTCATTATTATTCTGTCCATCATCACTCGTTATTGTTATTTTTACGACTATTATTATTGTTGTCATCATCCCTGGCTTCCGGGGTACGAAGACCACCTAATCGCGTACGGATAACACCGTTCTACGACACCCCATTAATATCCCTTGCAATCACCACTTGCTCGAGATTAAAATTAGACTCAAAACTATTCGTGTCATAAAACACTCCGATTTTGTGTCACAAAGACATTATGATGCAATCACATTATGCTTATTTATGAATAACTGCTATTGTAATCTCTGTATTATAATATTAAAAGTTGTTATGACTGCACGCCAACACGCATACACGGTTGTTGGTTGTTGACTATCGGTTTCTTTTGTCTCGTATTTTTATCTCATGTAACTATCGACTATTAAAATATATAAACTGTCTTATTAAGATTCACATTTGTTACGATTTTTAACATAATGCGGAGAAAAGTTATGTGTTTATGTTTCAAAATTGTACAAAGTATTGATCTTGTTTACAAGTCAATAATAATACTTATAAAAATACAAGACGTCTTACATTGCAACTTTTTTATATGACAAATACTTTTAATATCTTAGAAGTGATATAGAAATGTTAAACATAGAAATAAAAATGTCTAGATAATTAAAATTACCAATTATTGACATTTTGTGTATTTTAACAAGTTATCATTAATTTATACTCTAGTAACATGTTAAATTAAAAACAATTTACTGTTGTAGGTTGTAGCTGTTATAGGCATGACGTTTTTACTTTATAATTAAATTCTTTGTTTGATGGGTACTAAGATTTAATCTTTAATTTCAATTAATCATAATATGTAACACACACTAAATTGCATATCATTATTTAACTAAAGCTTATTATTCATTTTAACTGTGTTATAAAATGATTCTATGTGTATTCATATTATATTAACTAAGAATCTAAATTCAGGTAGGTACCTGTATTAATAAAAATGTTAATTAACTAAAAAAAAGTTTATCAAGAGAATGGTACACTTAAAATGCTACATTGTTTGTGTCTATATACTGATCCTCAATATTAAATAATAAAAATAATTTATATATTTTATAAATTAAATCTCAAGTTATAAATACCTAGTTTAATAATAAATAAACAAAATAAAACTATTTTTTCCTGTCTATTAGATAACTATTGTTAAAATATTTTTGTTGACTTACAAAAAAAAGTTTTATGAAATTAATATTAAAAGGACGACATGCTACACCTGCATGTGCTGTCTCCATCTTATATTCATACAACATCACAAATTTTTGTTCAGCAAAATCCATTTTATGTTGTTAGCTTTAATAGAGTAAATTTACCTATTATCAAACTTAAAGGCAAAAATTTTATCTAGGCCATCACTTAGGCTTTCAATATTTTACTTGAGGATAACTCAATTTAAAATTAAAATATCAATAAAAGCCTATATTATGATAGACTAGATAAAATTCTTATCTTTAAGTTTGATAATAGGTAAATTTACTCTAAATGTTAAAGCTAACAACATAAAATGGATTCTGCTGAACAAAAATTTGCAATGTTGTAGATATGTAAGATGGAGACAACACGTGTGGCGTCCTCTTAAATAAAAAGTTGATACATAAATTAATTCACAACACTCATGTTAAAATATTTTGACAATCAAACCTCAAAATATAATATTTTTTATTTTTATGATTAGTACTTTTTATCTTGAACTAGATCTAAACAATTTATTTTGAAAATTACTATCTTATTTCAGTTTTGCCATACTATATTTGATGTAGTATAGTATAAACTAAAACAGTAAATGCTATTGTAGTGCTGTTGCATTTTTATATATGTGATTGGTTAATATAAATTTTATAATTGTATGTACCTTATTAATCAATTTTATTTTTATATTATTTAATTTATGCATAATAGTTTAAGTAGTACTCATTCACATATTATAAGTTAAATATAATCTTATTACTGATAAATAATATTTTAAAAAAACTAAAAAATGCTGGTATAAGTAGATTAATGACAAAGATGTTATGTGTTTAATGATAAGCGCTCAAGTGGACAATATTGTTGTCTAATCATAACTTGCATAATTATAGGTAACATGATTTATGCCCATAGTTTTATTTATTATCTGTAGGTTGTTTACTTAATCATAAGTATTTGTACGTAGTAATTGTATGCCTTGGTTCAAGTATACTTACATTATGGTATAAAGTAAACTACACACACATTTTAAATAGAAGCTGTAAAATAAATTATATTTGTTTAAAATATAGATAAAAATTAGGTTAACATATTTTTTGTTTAGAAAATTAATGTCTTTATTCTAGACATTAAATTATTAAACCAAGAAAACAGAATATAATTATTGTTATTTACATTATCACTTTAATTTGTTATAATAAATTGGTACATTGTTGTATTACAAAGAAGTCATTAATTTTAATAGATACAATCAGGAAAATATATGTATGAATTTATAATCCTCTATCATTACTATTAAAAAAAAAAAAAATAATAATTGAGCTTATAGTTGATTTTATAGCCTAGTTCATTTTTATAGCTTTTTTTGAATGTTTATGACATATTTTTTAATTTGAGTAAATTTTTTGTATATTTTATAAACATGTTCAAATACTAAAAAGAAAACAATTAAATTTATATTATTTTGCTTTGTCATATTAATTATAGTATGTATTATGTTTTTACTTACATGAATATATGTAGTTTATACTAAAAAACTGCAGTAGTGGCTGTACAACAATCCTGTTGACAAAATTTTCATTAAGTTTAAGCAGATATAATATATTATGTTTACAGTATAAAAGTATAGGTTATTTTATTTATGACCCTTATCAATTATAATAACATTAAATTAAGTGCATTTAAATAATATAAATACGTACCTATTTATTTAAAATTGTGTTAAAAACAATTGTTAAGATATTTTTCTTGTATCAGGACATTTGAACTGTTGTTCTAGTAATAATTAATTAAAACTAATAATAAAGGTTATTTTATAGTTTAATTAATTTTTTTTTTTTTATTTTATTTAATTTTCAGTATCAAGATGAGTATTAAATTGTTTGCGATTTGTGTGACAACTATCTTCTGTGTAGGATATGTTGCTGGTGAATATTGTTATAATGATGTTATTGGTGCATGCAGCCCAGTTGGTTTGTTTTATTATTTCTTTAATGTAAGCAACTGTATTTGTTTTTCTTGTTTAATGTTGTATGCATATTATAGGAGGAGAAGTCCAAAACTGTAATTCAAGATATGGGGCTTTCAAAGGTGATGAATTATTAACAAATGTTCAAAGCTATGCCAACACACATATTTTGCGTAGTTTTCAATATTTGCTAATGGTAAATATTTATTATTATTTATTATTATTTATTATTATTATATTTAATAATATATTGCTTTTTCATTTTATATATTTTAAATTTAATAATATCAGTAGTGTGAGGTAGTTTTGAAGCTTAGTAAATACCGAAAAATCCCTTCAATTATCAAATGTTAAATTTAAAACTATTGCATAAAACTATGATCACTTTACCATACCTGGATATGCTTACTTTATAATGATACAAACAGGCTAATCAAAATCCCTAGTGCTTCTGTCAATATATCATATACCTAAATAATAATAAAAATCATCTTTTTTTAATTTTCAGTGCAATTTAATACAGATAATACAGTATACTCTGTCTAAAATAAAAACCTATATTATATCATGAAATATCATCATATGATATTATAAGTTAAATAAATTTATTTTTTTTTTTTTTTAAGCATGCACGGTACTTATCTTACTTGTCCTAATTACACGCCACTGAATAGTATTAATTTAAGGTTTTGATAACTGTTAATTACTAATTTTTTTAATATATTTTATTTGACCAATTTTAAAAATTGTGTATTTAAAAAATATGATACTTTTAGTTGATGTAAGATAGCATTAGTTTTTAATCTATTAAAAAAATTAAATCTGGGCATCTATTTAACTTTGTGATTATAATGTTTCTTTTTATATATTATTTTTATTTATTGTGTCTTTCTTTTAAATATAAGTAAAATTGAATGTATAATATATACTAATATTTTTACTGAATCATACATATTACTTGGTTATGTATTTATTTCTTTTAGTCTTCTCATTTTGGTAATTTTGAAAAGAACCGTGGTGGTTTCGAAAAACTTTATAAAAAATTGTCTGACAATACATGGGAAAAAGCCATTGATCTTGTTAAATTTATGAGTAAACGAGGAGGTCACATGAACTTCCGGGCACGTAAAGATGAGAAGAACGAAAAAGTAAATTGAAGTTTTTTGACAATAAAATTTAACAATTATTATAGTTATTATTTATAAATGTCGAGTTAATATTCTTTCTATTCAAATAGCAAATTGACTTTGAAATGTATGAATTGGGAAGTATGGCAAAAGCATTGGATATGCAAAAAGGTTTGGCTGAAGAAGCACATTACATTCATGCTGAAGTTACACGTAGAAAGGAACATGATCCCGAGGTAAGAATTACTTTAAAAAAAATTTTTAAATATAAATTAAATTTTTGTATGTCGTTTTATCATAGGTTGCATCATATTTCGAGAATAACTTCGTACATCAGCATTCTGATATCATAAGAACATTATCTGGTCACACCAACGATTTGAAGCAATTGATTGCCAATCAACCCGATCCAAGCTTGTCCCTTTATCTCTTTGATGAATACTTGCAGAAGACATTATAAGATAATTATATTTAATTTTGTATGCCATTTATTATTCAACAAAACTTTATCTTTAAACTCTTAATCCCAATATTATTTTGAACAAAAAAAAAAAAAATATGATATAATATAATTTTAGTATTTAAGGAAAGTATTTATAATCTTTATAATTATTTATTGTATCATGGACATATATGAGTTGTCATTTTTGATAGCTTAATTTATCATTAAATGATTAAAAACAGTTGATTTTATTATTTTGTTTATTCATGTACAACTCACTCTTAAATATTACGATTAATAAATTACACACACATATATATATATTGAACTTTTGAGGTTCGAAAAAAAAATTTTTGAATTTGTTTTATTTCACAGTTTGTAACTTGTGTAGAATTCATTATTTGACATTTTGTTTACTCAAATAAAGTAATATTTTGTAACCTTTAAATTGTTTTATTGATATACTTAATAACATGATTTGTTTTTATAAACCTACTATTTTCTGCCATCAAACATGAAATCTATTATTAACATTAACTTTGGTTCTCGACCAAAATAATTACCTACACATATTGTAATACATTATTGGTTATTTTTCTTTCAACAAGTATACATTATTGGATAGGAATGTCTAAAAAAAACATTTGACTTAAAGGTAATTTTCTATAAATTGTAGAAATATTAAAGTGTGTATTGTATACTTTGCGTATAAAGTATATTATTTTAACATTGCACTAAAAATTAAAATAATCACAACTAATAGTGTAATTAATCGTCAATTTTATAGTCCAAAATATATGGTATTTAGTCTGACAATCAATATGGCTTTATTGATTTTATAAAATAGTTTTATAACTTAGGCGTAAAATTTAAATGCAATTTACTTTGTTAACTAGTTGAACGATACAAATTAACTTTTTATGAGCGTTCTACATCCTAGGTTGGGTCATATTCTTTTCTTTATCTGTTCAGTTACAATATCTTTGGATCTCATTCGGTCTCTCATTCACTGAACCAGTTCGATTTGTTGGGAGACAATGAATGATGAATGAAGTCAAACTAATAAAAGTGAACGATGAATTTGATCTCTACGCCGTTTGGCCGTGAACGTACCGCACAAATACATTGCTGACCCTCAATTACTTTCCCGGTCCATCGGATGTCACGGCGTTTTAGATTGGACGACTCGGTACGCGGTGCACGAAAAGAACCAACGGTGTTCACCGTTAACCAGTACACGATCCGAGGTCGCGAAAAAATTCGTTTTTATTTATTTTTATTGTGTTATCGTTTTCGATAGTTCTAGCACTTTGGCAATCGTTCAAGAAATTGAAACCTAGAATTTTTATTTTCCGTGTCATCGCATCAAATGCTGTCAAAATGCGAGCAATTAGACACAGAAAGGCCCGACTTAATGGGTAAGTCACACACTCACACGGAATTTAAAATTTTTATTTTATAAATAATTTTTTTAAAGGTTACACCACACAAAATTAACTCGTTATGTAGTGTATTGAAAAATAACTAATTGTTATGTTATAATAAAATTGTTAACAAGCTACACTTTGAACTTGTAAACAATGCAAACGTTCTCGAGGATATCAACAAATATCTAGCGCAATAATTGTAAAATTGTTGAAAATATATTATGTAGATTGTAGATGATTGTGACGAGACCACAGAGTACTCACTACTCAGTACTCTATAGACGAGACGTTCGTCAGTTAACCCGCATTGCATTCCGACTGGTAGTGTTTTAGATCTAAAAATAGAGACCTATTACGTAATGTCATAGGATATGGTGTTTCAAGAAGCCGTCAGTTTAGTTTACATTATCGAGTGATTATTATAGATATTAATTATTAGTTTATTTTCATTTGCCAGTTAATTCTCATTTCTCAGACAGAATATTTCTAAATTGATGTTCTCGCTGCTTACAACAATACAGCCTACAATTATGATGATGTATTATTCTTTTAAATTATATAATAATACACTTAATTTGTTTCTATCATTTCCTGTGCATTAGTGCACCGTAACACGGTTCGCAATTGACACATTGCCCACATTGTATAGACAGGTGCTTATTTTATGACTTATGAGTTATAATTTATAAACATTAAGCTCGAACTTAAATCTTAAGTACAATTATAAGTGTGATGAATGTTGCGACAAGACTCAGTTTTTTGGTTTGTTGTGCCTATGCGGAGAAATAAAATCTCCAATTGTCTCATTTTTATGACAGACCTATGTAGATCTATTAAACATTGGACTTAAGCAGAGCCTTTCAGGGGAAGAGGCAACGGGACCATTTTTCTCCAGGCCCCGAGTTCGGAATATTTTTTGAGGACCCCTTTAAAGTCTTAGATATAAAAATACATATGTTAGGATTTAGAATTACTCGATACTCGATGTTAATTATACCTATGTATAATTCATTTGAACCCTATTATTTGTATAAAACCTTTTTCTTTACAAAATATAATAAAATTGTATTATATTATTTACTAGTCTGTTGTAATTATACATAGGTGAACACGTGACATTTTCAGTTATTTTAAATTGTAAAATTATAATTAAACATTATGGACTATTGTTGTCGCAGTGCGAAAATGTGAAAATAATATAAAAATCAAAAATCAAAATATCAATACAAATCTTTGTTGAAATTCATTATCGTGCAGCACGCCTGACGGGCGGTGACAACAAGCTATTTATATAAAATAATAAGTAAATAAATCAATTTATAATAATATGATATTTATTATTTGTCTACAAGGACATAAACTCTAGTGTCGCTACTCGCTAATAGACATTAGACATTTACCATAGATTATGGATTAATGGATTATGATGATGTAATGGACAGCTTTGCTGAAAAAAAGTTTTCTGACATAAATTTAAATATTTTACTTAAAATAATAAAACAATATAATTTCCTTTTTTTTAATTTTCTAACTTTACCCAGTTTATTTATTGAATCATATAAACATATAATATTATAATATAGTTGTGTGTTTCTGTTAGTAGAAAACTGAGGAGGCTAGATTCGGGATATTTCTATAGGCTGTAGCGTATAGTCGCAACAAGTTTAGGCTTCAATATAAATTTATTATTATTTAATGCTAAATTTATAAATAGGTATCAATTAAGAACATAAATACATAATACAACATAAAACTTATATTTTTCAATTTAAAATTAAATTTAATCAAACAAATAACGTTAATTTTTGTATCGTATTTTACCTATTGCAAACACGTGATAGGCTTATATAATAATTTAAATGCGTTTGGACTGTTGCCTGTTAGTAATTACATCGAATTTCATTTATTAATATATTAATATTAATAATTATCTGAAGAATAATATGATTAGATATGTTTTAATTGTATAATACTAAGGACATCATGGACGTGTCACGGACTATGTAGTATAGTGGACTTTCCTCGGCCATTCACAAGTAAGACGTTTGTTAATGAGCATTTAGTGGTCGATAACACTCCACCTCCATGACAATATCGATTAAAGTATTTTTCGGATATCGTTTCACTATTTGGTGTGGTATTATGGTACAATACCTATAGTTACGTATGAAATATGAACAAAGAAACTTAAATGTATAAATGTTGTATAGGTAACTAGGGGTTAAAATCGAAAATAATAATGAACATGGATACTGAATCTAGATAAATAATATTTTTATGGTTTTTTTTTTTATTATTAAGTACAATATTAATCTGATAATATTTATGTATTTATGTATTTATATATTAAATTATAAGCTTGAATAAGTCTTACAGACAATTATTATTAATATTGTTATAGAAGTAAAACATGCACTTAGGTCACTTAGGATGTTCTGATTAGATTTTGGATTGTATGATACTTTGTTCAGGCGAATATAGAACAATAAAAAGTGCAGAATAGATAGTTTTTAATATTTTAGATTGTAATAAAATGTGTGTTGTTGACGCTATTGGTAAATGGTAAACTTTATACCTACTATTTCAGAAAAAATTATTTATATTTTTAATGGTTATTATTGCAGACTTAAATAAATTGGTAGATAGTTGATTGGAATAGGAACAAAAGTAAATTAATTGACATAAAAATATAATATAAAGTAATAATCGTACATATATACTTTGAAATATTTATCTTTATTAACGTTCAGTTGAATATTATATTAATTTAAAAGTTTTGTGGAAAATGGTTGCAAGTAATTGTTGATTAATTATTGTTTTATTTTTATGATGTGTATATGCAGCTTTAGGCATACTTTTTAGTTTCTACTCATTTTTAACATTTTAGGTTCTTAACGGAGCATTGAGTTTACAATAGTGTATTTTTTTTTCTTTCGTTTGTTATAGCATACAATAACTAGTCGATAAAACGCTTCGATTTAAAAAAAATGAGGGTGGTTTTGGACAGAAATTAGGTCTAGTTTGTACTTTGAAGAAGTCAACATTTAAAATGCCCCGTACTTATTTTTTATAATTGAAAAAAAAATAAAAAAAAAAATTAAGGAAAAAAAATTTCACAAAAATCCTATTTTTGACAAAATCGATTTTGTTTTTTTTTTAATGCAACTTGAAAACGAATAACTGTAAATACTTTTATACCTACACAAAATTCTTTTTATGTTTTTTAATCTATTATGAAAGTGAAATTAATTTTTTATGTGCGTTTGAAGTTCAAAAAATATTTACAATATTTGCCCGTAAAATAGTTATTTCTTTTCAAACAATTTTTGATATTTTATTGTATTTTGAAAAAAAGATAATAATAATAGATACTTGAAATTTTCATCAAATGTTTAAATTATCATTTTGATTATATGATGAACTTTTCTAAGTTTTTCAACATCTTTTTAAGCTTTTCGTAAACATGAGAAATTTTAAATTTTGTTTTAGTTTTTTTTTATAAATGTGTACTTACCTGTATTTAATACATAGACAATTTATTTTTATTTACATTTAAAATTAGAATTTTTACGAAATTTGTTAAAATCACAAAAAATTACAATAAGTATCTATTTGGTAGTTTGAAATTTATTAAAAGTTTTCTTTTTATGTATAAGTTTTGAAAATTTAATAACAAGATTTCCAAGATAAGTAGCTTTTTAAAATTATAAAATTTAAAAAATATATGAAGGCAATACATTGTTATAGAAATTTTAAATTCAAATTCGGAAGCAATTACTTTTGTCTTATTTAAATGATAAAGATTTTAATTATTTTTTAATTTAAAAATATTATAAGAGTACCTAGTGTAGATGATACTCTCAAAAGTTACCAAACTTTTTAATTTAATATTGATTGTGACTACAATTTTAATCACGCGTGGTCGATCTAAAATTTTGAACAACCTAAGCTCGCTATATTTTAAGCTTCATTTCACATTCACAGTTTATTTTCACCTTACTAAATGTTCACAATTAATAATTATTAGTTTAATTATCATTATGTTCAAAGTGCAGAGTGTGGTATGTCGTATGTAAATCAAACATGATAGACGATACAATATGTCTGTTTACCAAAACAGACAGTCATTATCACTCTAATGATTAATTTAAACGTCAGAATAATCGTTGTAACACAATAAAATTTTGCCTATTATAATTTTTTACGTGCAATTAACACGACATGATTGTGCCTCTTAAAATATAGGCGTTGTTGGTCTTTTAATAATTTTCCTTCAATATTACAGGCTATTATAGGATTTACAACAAAAATAAATTTTTGAATTTTTTGATAATTGTTTCATATTGATATTAGTACACTATTAAAAAATATTAATACATTTAAAACTATAGGTACCATAAACCTTTATACGTACTTTGTATTAAATATCTATTCGGTTATAAAATTATAACATATATAGGATATCAGTTTTGAAAATGATATGCGTCTTTATTTTGTCTTAATATTGGGAAAATACAAATGTTTATTTTACCATTTATTAATATTTTTAAATAGTATACTTGAAAATTGTGAAAAGAACAACACTTTTAATTTATAGAGCACAATCATTTTATGGCAATCATAATATATGTCTAAATCCGGCACTAGAGTTTTTATACGAGCTGTTCTTCCTACTTCTTATACGTGCAGCAGTGTAATAAATAATAATGAATAAGTACTTTGAATTTTATAAATGTATTTAAATGGTCGTAGCTGTATTCTATATTATTCACCAATAATAAGACATCATATTTTTTCTCCAATAAGGTATAACATAATAAGTATATTTTAATGTCACTATATTAATGAAAAAAAATTAATATCTATTTATTACTTATAATTAATTATTAACGATTTTATTTTATATTTTATAATCAGGACATTTCAGCATTAAATAAATACTCATTTACATACATAAATATTAGACAGATGAATAATTATTTTTAAATTTCCACGAGAATAATGTCTTTGTTTAACGGTGGATCAATGACCAGATTGGAATTGTTAACTGATAAAAATATAAAATGTACATAATATATATGTACTTATACTATTGTATGATCCTAGAGTTATATTCTTTTATATAATCCGGAACACAACACTATAGTACTAACTACTAATACTATATACTAATGTCAGCTAAAATATCTGTTAAATGTTTTAATATTGAAAGGAAAATGGACATGATTCTAGTTAAAAAAGTTAGAAGAAAAATGGAAACTAACCTTTTTTGTGGAGGAAAACAGTAAATACCTAGATACTTTTTTTAGAAGAAAATGGATACTTTCATTTAAATACATATTTAAAATTTACCTAAAGTGAGATCATTGTATTTATTAAACATGTGCGTATTACGTATTATTGACGATGAAGTATATTTCTATGAATCAATAAAATGAAAATACCTATGTATTTTCACGTCGGATACACTTACATTATGCCACTTAAAATAGTTCTTAATAGATTATTAAGTTGTCTCAGAACCTATCTTAACACTAGATATAGTAAACTATTTGTGTGGTTTTGTTCTTTTTTTTTTTATGAAAATGAACTATTTTAATGCTGATAATATTGTCAATATAGTTAATATTTATATTTTATTGTAAATAATATTAAACAAATAGTACTAATTAGTATTTAATAAAAATTAAAAAAATATTGAAAAAAAAATTTTGATCTAGCTGTGTGGGTGCTGATGATGTTGCTAAATAAAAATGTCTGCTACTCCACAAAAATGATCTGTTTATCGTACGTGTAAAAAACGCGACAAAAAAAGATAACCCGATGCAACGGGGTTACTCGTACACGACGGTGTGAGATAAGAATTGATTCGACTGATTGCCTGTCCTTCCGGTATATTACATGGATACTACACTATTACTCGCTACCGAACATTCTCGAACGTTCTTCACGAGAATGTTCGTGAACGTATTACAATACGATCGACGTCGCCACATACGTTTTCCAGTTTCTAGCTATTCGTATTATAGTTCAAATCTTCCAGATTTAAAAAGTGAATAAAAATAATTTTTATGCATAATGGAAGCACGTTGTCCTGAACTAGCTCTAATTTAAATAATTTAAAGAATTAAAATTTTAATGTTAATTTAACTGTGAAAATCTTATTTTGTTAAATATATTCTATTAAATTATAATTCCATTCTGACTTAAAATTTTTTTTGTTTGAATAGCCATGTTTGAAAATTATTTGAATACGTATTTATGTGGTGAATTATTTTTTCGACAAAAATTTCCTCAAACGAAAAATAATATAATTAATTATTTAATTTTAAAATTTTGTTACAAAAGCTATGTTTTTTTTTTAACTACATATTTCTGATGTATTTTTTAATTTTTTTTATTAGTAATTGTAATTGTTTTAGGAATTGCTCAATCCCCAGACAATTTTCTGTCATCTATGATAATATAGAAAATCCTAAGAAATGTAGATAATATAATCATAATTTTTCAGTTCAAATGGAGTTTTATTTCAAAATAATAAGAAATATAAGAATCAAATATTAAAGAAAAATATAATAGTTATAAAAAAAGAGTTAAGTTATACCTACCTACTATTGCAAAGAATATCACTATTATTTTTAGAAGTAATGGAGTTGTAATTTTTTATTATTTATATAATATATATATATATGTGTGTGTGTATATTTTTAAATCTATACATATTGGTGGTACAATAAGCAGTGCTAAAAAAATAATAAGACAAACCATCCGTGATAACAATTCAAAATAACATATTATAAATAAAGAAAAAATGCAGAGAAATTATATAAATTAAAATAGAACAATATTTTTATTATATTGATCTGTTCCATATTTTTGAAATAACTTATACATTTTGGATAAATTAATGCAATTAAATAAAATTATCAAGTAGTATTGAGTACCTATGATTTTTCAAATTAACTAATAATAAATAGCCAATAAAGACAATACAATTCTAAATACATACCTACTTGATAAAACATTGAAGTACCTAAAAATTATAGGTATTAAATTATATTATAACATTTGAATAAATTAATTTTAAAATATAATATGAGGTGACTATAAATGAGCATGTTTGGTGAATTATCTCAAATATTATTGATTATGCTAGTAATAATATTACTAGCATCATGGTGATGTGTAATCGTAAATGTATCTTAATTACGAAACGTTAATAGTATTATCCATTTTGTTGTATTTAATATTTATACCTAATCTATTCTTGTATTTTTTAATCTTTTCTTTAATTCATAGTCTAAAATATCTTCCTTCTTTCTGTTTGACACCAACACTGGTAAAAAATCATTATTGATGGTTAAACAATCGAGTGCGTTTTTTATTGGCATTATGCAGGTAGGTTTCGGTTTCAGCGCTAAAATTAATGTTTTATAATGTTACCTAATAAATTATTTGGTATTTTAATGGTTACTTTAATACAATTTGATTTAGTTTAATTTTTGTATTAAATGATGTATATAGGTATACCTAATTCAGTTGTAGCCAAGCTATATACGAACAGAACTACAGAAAGCAATACACGAAGTTTATCATATTATATTTTTAGGTATATTGTACTTACTTTAAAATTAAAAATGTAAAATAATTATTACAGATGTGTGTACCTACCTACCTACTTATAACAAAATCAAATCTAAGAAAAAATACTACAAGGGTACAATAAAAAAAACGCGAAAAGACTACATTTATAATTTTAAATAACGTATTAGAAGCCTAATACTCTAACTCAATGGTTTTAATAATAAATTATTTAAACAAGTATAATTAAATAGTAATTAGTATAGATATATTATAATAGCCAAGTTGCTTAATTATATTGCCAATATGACAGTATTTAGTTTTAATGTGGTGAAGGTGACGTGCTAAGTGCTAAAGTCACACTTATTATATGGATTATTGTAAATTGTAATAACTACTAATAAGTAATAATTATTTAATTGAAGAGAAAGACATATATTTTTTAGCATATAGCATGTTAACTATTTATAATTTTAAACGTTTTAAATTTTAAACCAAAAAAAATAAGTAAAAACACATTTCGTATTATTTAATTTTTTTTACCGATTATCAACAAAATAGTATGCATTATAATTATTCATTACAATATTTAATCCTACACATCCATAATCGATATATGTATACGAAAATAGTTTGAAATGGTAATTGTTTATTTTTTACAGGTTGAAACTTGAAGTTTTTAAACAAATGTGTTTATAACAGAACTATAGATACATAAAGAATAACATACAGATAATTTTATCAAATAATTAAAAAGAAGGAATGAAAAAAAAATGTATATTGATTATAATTTCAAAAAAATAGTTTAAAACAGCAACAAATTTAGTTTGTTATACACTTATAGGTACCTAGTATAAATGTAATAGACAAAATTCATATATTTCAAGGTATACTTCAATATTGAAAGGGTTCCTTTACCCAAATTTAGTACCTATTTTATAAATTTTAAAAATTTTTCTTCTACCAAGTTTAGTGGTTATTATAATTTATAACTATAATTAAAATATTTATTTGTTTCTGATGAATTTAACTTAAATATTAAAAAAAATATATGTTGACAATTGACTTTTAACAAACATCATGACGTATATATTATATGATACATCAAATATGGTTTCAACTGAACTTTGTTTGGTAAATGTTTTTAAAAGATTAATTTTTTATCTAAATTAAATTTGCCAATACAAGTTTACACAAGCAACACTGCAAGCTCTTTCACACATATTTTGTGAAGAAATAATTATTTTAAATATTAAAATTTAATTGCTATTATAATATTTCCATGGTATAATTATCATTTTAAAAGAATTCAATAAATCTATGCTATAGTATTGAATATAATAAAGCATTAAAATAGTTAATTTCGAGCATGACTCGTCTCTATCGGCCTCTTCCTCCTGACAAGGAGAGCAACTATCACTACCTTGTTTAAATTCTAATTTATAGTATTTTACATTATATAATATATATATATATTTGTTAAACATAATCTTAAATATTCTTTTTCTGTTTGAATTGTATGTAATTATTGGTTTTTATTTTAACATTTACCTACCAAAGCCCAATGGTAGATTGCTAACTTGAGTTAGTTTAATTCAATCAATGCTTAAATAATTGTCTTTATAGCTATTACAATATATAAGTAAATATTTACTAAATAACTCTAAAAGTTTAAAGATATTTAACTTAAATTAATTAAAAATTAGGTAATTTTTTTTTTTTAATTTAAGTAAATTCGTTGTATATATACTACTAAATTCTAGCTATATACTTATTACCAGCGCTGTAAAATATATGTACTTGAGTAAAAACTAAAAGTATTCAAAATTTTTTTTAATATTTTCAGGATTTCAATGTTTTTAATAGTATTTTAAATGCTTTTTTTTAACTATTGAATATTATCGTTTATTATTATTTTTTTTTCAAAAAATTAAGTTGAAAAAAATATGATTGCTCACTACAATAATTATTTTATTTAGTGCGGATTTAGTGACCGTGATAAAAAAAGAACCAAAAACGAATGATAACCTGGAAAATATCATGTTTTTGAAGTGCAGTATACAATAATTATTTAATAAACAAATATAAATTACCATAAACTAGCTAGTACACTATATTACGTAATAAGTATTATTGAGTAGTATTTTAAATAAATAAAAGTATTTTTTAAAATACTGTTTATTATTACAATGGTAGATAAGTGCATAAGTACATAAGTATTAGATACGAGCAAGATGACCGTTTTCGATAAAAAATGTACCCTTCCCTTTTAGGCCGATTCACTTTTCGATCAAATTTGAAAAAACACTGATTCTCTTTTCGACCAAAATCGTACTCTTCCCTTTTCAGCCAAAATAAATTTTATGTAATGTGTGTAAAAAATAAAATAATTGGCATATAATTGTTTGTAAAATTAGGGTAATTGTATAATTATATAATTTTGAAAATTATTAAAAATATAAGTAGCATAAAATGTTGTAAAATAAAATGTAGAAAATTATTTAAAATATAAGTAGCATAAAATGTTGTAAAATAAAATGTAGAAAATTATTTAAAATATAAGAATATCTATGAATTAACATCACTTTATGTTAATATGTCACAAACCTACTTATATGATTCAAATTTTATTTTTTTTATAATATTATACACATTACATACTGTGACATATTAACATAAAATGATGTAAATTTATAGATATTTTTATATTTTAAATAATTTTCTACGTTTTATTTTACAACATTGTATGTGTTTTGTATTTTTATTCATTTTTAAAGTTATATAATTATATAATTGCCCTAATTTTACAAAAATTATTTACTAATTATTTTATTTTTTACAAATATTCTAAAAAATTTTGTTTTAGTCGAAAAGGGAATTGGTGTTTTTTTTAATTTGATCGAAAAGTGAATCGGTCGAAAAGGAAAGAGTACGTTTTTGGTTGAAAATGGCCATTGGTTTGTAAGACAATCACATATTTCAAATAAGTACTAAACTATTTTTTATTGGTTCATTATATTCTTCTTATTGCTTATAAAAAATTAAAACACTAGGCAATTATTAAGAAAAATGACTGATAGACAAATATGAAAAAACACAAAGGTCGGAGTCTGAAACACTTCATTAGTATAATATTATATCAAAAACATGTTATACCTACATATAATCATAAAAAAAAAAAACTGTTAATATGCTCTCGTAACAAATCAATCAATTATTTGTTAAGATAAAGTAGGAAGCTATTAATTATAGTTTTTTTTTTTTTTTTGTGTATACATAAGAAAATTATTTTTAAATAATAAAAAATATTATGCTAAAAAAATCGTTTCTTGGTATTATAATTACTACGGTTCTTTATTCAGACATATACACAGATACAAATTAATATTCTCATTGTCGAAAACGATTTAAAAGTCATTTTTGTTATTGAGTTACCAACACCAAACAAAAGAGATTTGCAAAATATGTGTTCGATCCGTTTGTTTATTAGTGATATTGGCAGCCGGCAGTTATTCCTGTGTTTTAGGTATAAATAATTCATAGAAAGTCTAGAACTTAGTAAAAGCCAACATTTACATAAATCAAATATACAATAAAAATAAAAGATCAAATAAAATTATGTGGCATTAATTATATTTGTGTACATAATATTTATATTTAAGTGTACATGGTCAGTTATCAGATTACTTGACGACCGCTTGATAAATGTCAGTTATTTTATCGCCACCTGATTTTTCCAATATTTTTTCAGTTTCTACTTGTGTATCTTGGAGGATGTCGCTAGTCTAACAAAAAAGACAAAAGTACATAAAAAACTAATATTTAAAGTAGATATGTATGTTAATTTATTTGCTTAAAACTAAAAATATCTAAAGATTGTATGCTATTTTCAATTATTAATTAGTTATTGACAAACTGTTAAATTGAAAGTTTAAAAAATAAGTAAATGTTTTCATTAATTTATTGTTATAACACATTTTGAATATATGTACATTATTATAATCCTTTTTGGTTTGAAATAAGACTACAAAAAAATATCTTTATATTATAAACTAACAGCATAAATTACTGTGAGAAATTAATAGGTATGCATTAAATTTAAAAATAGTATTATATTTGAATACTATCTGAATCTATATTTTATAGAAAAAGAAACTGATCAATTATTATTTTTTAATAAATTAAAAATAAAACTATAAATATTTAATTTTAAAACCATTTAAATTTTGTAGAATCATAAAATTGTTAAATTAAGTATTTTTCTTAGGTATACAAATACTATAATATTAATTATATCTTAATATTGAATGTTACTTTTGGTTGTTCATTAATTTCTGGCACTTCTAGGTGAATTTTTAACTGACATAATTTTTCTAGCACAGCAATACCTTGGAAATAAAATTGCCATTATATTATTTTCATACTGTTGTAATGAATTAGTATGTACATCAAGTTTTTAATAATAGTTCTTACCTTCTCCTCTTTTATTACTATATTTACATTCCCATGCATCTAAAAGCATATTATAATATCTGGAGCTATCAAAGTATTGATGGTATTTATAAGATGAAGTGGTTGGAAATACTTTTTGAAATCTAAAATCATAATAATCTGAGTAATATGTTTTTGTCTTACGTTTTAAGCCAGTAGTGACCAAGTACGATCCGCGATCATTTATCCGGCCCGCTTGGTTACCACTGTGTTAAGTTACAAGTGTGTTAATAAAATACATACGAGCCTATTTGAGTAAGTTCATCTTCATAAATAATTAGATTTCGAATATCATCTGGTAATAAATCTTCTAATATGCTATCAATATACTAAAAAAAAATATAAGTTTAAAATTAATTTATACCAATAATAATAGTTAATGATTTGGTATACTTCTGCCCTGGATTCAATATTTGTATAATATTCTTGTTTTTCTTTTTCTTTAGCAGATAAATTTAATGTATATAATCTCTTATCATAACATAGTGTTGATTTGACTCCTAACATCTTTAGTAAAGTACTCTAAAGAAAAATGTTAATTTATCAAAAAGTTGATTTTTGAAATTAGTTATTAAATCAGATTTATATTGATTTATAATGTATTATAACTCACATGTGTACTGCGAGACATTTTATTTGGGATACGATAACCAGCCATATTCATTAGGTCTTTAATCAAAGGTCCTTTTACAGCCAAGTCGAGCGGAGAAGATGAATGCAATGAAGGAGATATATTGACCTAACATTGTACATATTTTACTATTCAATGTTACAAACATGTAATTTTCATCAGACACTTACCTCTAATATCCAAGGTTTAAGATATTCATCGAACAGTACATCTATTCCAAACAACTCATAAGCGTTATATCTATTACTCAGATTTGAATAACACATTTGACTCATTGGTGATTCACCACTAATGACAGTTTTTACGACTAGATCTTCTAAGCTTTTCCATAATTTTTTAACGTCAACTTTGAGTTCGTTCTCCATATACGTCCATAATGATCGTAACGTCCTAAGTTATCGTAATTAATTAATAATCATCATATTTAAAAAATTATATAAAGCCCAACATTGAATCTAAAATAAATACATTTAATACAATATATTTACCATTTATGACCTTGACATGCATTAGCATCTTCATTTTCAGTATACTGGCTACTAAGTCTATTAATACTGTAGTTTGTCAAATGCATATATCGATCACATATAGTGCTAAGGTCAGATGAATACTTAACTGAAATATTAAAAATTATAATAAACAATACTATTTAATCGTATTACAAAAATTGCTATACCTGAAGCAAATCGTACAAGCCCATTATCATAGAGGTATAGACGAAGTGGATTGATTGAAGTGATGAGTATATAAAGTCTTAAATCAAATTTGGTGTCATTGATTAAATATGGATTATCTATGTACCTTTGTACAACTAAAGGAATTTTCTTTGGTACTTGAGCCCATTTTGATACGACACGAATTCCAGATCCTCTAGCTGATGCTGGCTGTATAAAAAAAAAATAAAAAGTTAGTTTAATCATTATTTTAAGAAACAAATTAAAAAATAATACCGGCTTAATAATCCATTTATCTTCATCATTTTTCTCCCAAACTTGTCGTAAAAGTCTGGTTTCTTGAGGTAATATATATGATGTGGGTATAAAGCCAAAATGTTCCTTACCATATTTTGACATTAAACGTTGCAAGTTTTTCCACAACCTATCTTTACGACCAATTTGAAAAGTACCCGGAAAATGGTTAAGTTTTTGCTGTTCCCAAAGTGTTTTAAAACCTAACGATTTCATATGTTTACCCCAAGTTCCGACCCAATCATTCGATTCTTAAAAATAATAATAAAGAAAACAAACATTAGTTAGTACTATTAACATTTATATAATACAAAAAGAAAAAGTATAAATATATATTCACGTGATCGGGGTAACATCATTAATTCATTAGGCGGAGGAGCTACACCACAGAAAGCATCAATAATAGGAGGTGTAACACCACAGTGATTTTGTAAAGAAACGGCATTAGATTGATTAGATACGATAGAAGGATCAGTTGTATTTTGAACTAAACAATGTTCACTTCTTACGAATTTAAAACCACTATTTTGAATAGTTCGACGGACAATAATTGGTGTTATAGAACTTAATTTCCATTTTAATAACTTTTGTAACGATAATGGAAAAGATTCGCCTGCAATAATAATAGCAATTGAAAAATTAATAATTTTCAACTGAGTAAGTAAGTATTAAAATAAAAATAAAAAATTGGGGCATTTTTTTTTTTTTTTTACATTCGGTACCTTTAATATCATGTGAAGAAAATCGTATGTATGGTGGCATATTAGAAAATAAACTTGGTCTTAAGGCTGAATGATATTCAAAATTATCTTTTTGTTTTGGAGTACCTGTAAGTTTTCATTGAAAATTATCATAAGTATACTGTCTATTGGTTGGTACATGTTAAATTTTTTTCTATTAAATTTGTATTTAAAACAAGTATAATACTTGAAAACAAACGGTCGAAAGTTAATTTATTTGGTTCATTAATCATAAACTCTTGTTCTGTTCTTATACTAACGTCTACCGGAGATTCTAAGCTTATTCGAGCATCTATTATAGAAATGGTATATAAAATATTTAATATAAAAAAAATACATAGTACGTATGATTGTGAGTTGGTTAATATTTACTTTCCGATGTTAAATCCACGTGCGTTCTTAATGAACTAAAATAAAATAATTCAATAATTGGATTGAAAAATAAAATATTTAATTATTTAACTAATTTTATTCTTACTTAACAGGAAACACGGATGTATTATTTACATTATCAGTTTGCTTTCTAGTTTTAGGAGTTAATACTTTATTGTTTTTATCAGATGATTTTGATTTTTGTTTTTCATTGATATCACTATTAAGTATTAATTTTGGATTTGGACTTGTTTTTTCGATAATATGTTTGTCTTCTTTAATAATCATTAATGATTCTTTTACTTTGGATGTATCTTTAATAATTTTCATTGGTTTCAATGTTTCTTTTAATTCTACAGGCATAAATGTAGCTGTTTGTAAATGGTTGACAAGCGTTTTCTGATGTGGAATATCCATAATATCTTTATTCTTAGGATTAATTGTAATATTCAAATCACAATTTATGGTTGTAGATGAGCATTCTTTTTTTTGCGAATAACTTGTAGACATATGAAGAGACTTCGAAGGAACCGTCGGTAATATCTAAAGAATAATAACATAACAGATAGAATAAAAAAAATATTTTTTCTAAAATACTTACCTCGCATTGATGATTAACAGATGGCTGTTTTGTATGCATATCGTACTTCTTAATTGACGCATGATTAAATAGATCAATTTTTTTTAAGTCCTCTTGATCTACATGATTCTCATTATTTTTTAACAATTGTTTTGAATTATTATGATATTGAAACGGATCATCGCGTCTACCATTCTGTTCTAGTTCATACTTAGATTGTGTTGTATTATTTTTCTTTTTATCGCCTTAAAAATAATAGATATTTTATAATGTATTTTATTTATTTTAATTTTATAGTGTCTAATTTGTATTACATTTTAGATATATAATATTCTGTTTCCAGATTGCGATATATATGTCAGATAACTAACCAATAATATAAATTATGATTTTAAATAAAAAAATTTGATAAACTAATTACAAATTACTTTTACCACTTACCAAATGAATGAGGATATCTGGATAATGGATTTGAAAAGTTTAAATTTTTCAATGTTGGATCAGTATCCAAAATTAAATAGGGATTTAATTCTAGTAATTTTTCCGAATTATGATTCCTTGTTTTATGCATATTGGAACGAACAGTTTGTAAACGATCTATAGAACATCGGCGTTCTTTAATGCCATCTGATGAAAATGTATTATGTTCTTTGCGAGTATCAAATAGTTGAGGTTTTTTTATTTTATTCATATGAACATTGCATCTGGGACAAATACAATTTTCTGGTACGGATCCATCACATTCAGAATTATTGATCATCTCTTTGGTTATATATATATTGAGTATGATTTATTGTTAATCTTTTATTAACTTGTGTATTATTATAAAATAACTGTTAGGTTTGTCTATAAAAATAATAATATAATAAAAAAATAAGAATTAAAGAATAATAATAATACTATATTAGAATACAAAATGATGTTATAATTCTATGTTTTTAAACATCACTATAAATATAAATAAATGCATTTATTTGGAAATACGTTATTGAATATAAAAGAAGTGTCAGGTAATGTGTACTTATTTTAAATAAATAAGGCCGGTAATTCGATAATAGTATGTGTATAGTATAGGCGGTTGGCACAATGTTGATACTTTGAAATATACTCGTACGAAGACTATCATTTTTATAAATACAATTATTTAAGTGTAAAATATACAAATTTGAATAAATAAATCATCATAATATTATATTTTAGGTACCTACGTGGCTACGTACTTACTGGGTTTAATATAAGCATAAGTTTTGAACAAATTGAAAGATCATAAAATAATAGAAAAGTATGAATCCAAGCTATTAAAAGTCTTACAATAGTACTTACAACTTTCAGATTTGTAAATTAAATTTATATTATTTTAGAATTAAGTTTTATATTTATATGCCAAGTAGTATTTATCAGGTAAAAGGTAATTATACATAATATTATGGTAACAACTGACAATAATTATTATAAAAATAATTGGGACTAATACTTGTAATTTGATTCTAAAATTTAAAAAATTTAAAGATGTTTTAGGATAATTTTTTTCTGTTAAATAAAATGAAAAAAAGATATTTAGTAACAATTTAATGAGAATATTTATAAGCTTAATGAGCAGAGTAGTGGATAAAAATTTTGTTGGCTAAGACGTACCTACCTCTGTACAACTCCTTCCAATTATCTAAGCTTTAAATACTTATAAATTATAATATATAACTTATGAGCTACCTACTTGGAATATGAAATTAAAAATGTTAATTGTCATTTATTTAACTAAGATTGATAAGAAATTTTAATACTAATTTTTAAAAATCTGTGGGTAATTAATAAATACTGTTGAATATTAAAAAGTAAAAATAAAAAGTTATTTTCTTATACCATATTAAATGCTATACAGCTATATATAAATTGTGATTAATGAAATGTACTGGTTAAAGAATAGAAGTTCAAAACAAGTGCTCTTTTAACGAAAAATAATTCGAGTAGAAAATGATTCTACTTAGTTTAATCTATATAACGTCTAATATAAAAAAAGTCTATTACATAATATGATAAATATATATATATTATTATTATCATCATTATTATTTATTTATAAACACCAATTGGAAATTTTATGATTACATATTTTGGAATTTTATGTATAAGTAGTAAATATTTATAACATATAATAGTACAGAATATATAGAAAATAAAACTTTATATAAACATAATAGTAATGTAATGATTAAGTACAGCAAACTTAAGTACCTATAACAGTTATAACCAATACATTTATAAATATTAAAAATCAAAATCAACATTATTTAGTTTACGGAGCATCCTATGTAGGGGATGATTTTGTCCATAGGATGTATTGTGGGTTGGTACTTTAAAAAGAGAGTTATATATAGTTATATATATTAATATATTATTATACACCTATAATATATAATACCCTCTAA
Organism: Melanaphis sacchari; assembly: GCF_002803265.2. Lineage (NCBI taxonomy): Eukaryota > Metazoa > Arthropoda > Insecta > Hemiptera > Aphididae > Melanaphis > Melanaphis sacchari. The sequence continues at coordinate 610,586 of NW_020270535.1, forward strand.
TCTAATACATTTAATAGATAACCTAGTTTAACATATATATTTTTTAATTATATTTAAATACAATCGGATGTGTTTAAGCATATTTAAACTAATTAAAATGTAGTTGGTTTAGTATAGATATCTGAAGCATTATTTTTTTTTAATATGCATATATTTATGCAAGCCGCATAAACACTGACTGTAATTTATCCATGTGTCAAATCACAATAATATTGGATTTGAAATACCTACTCAAATAGTTAAATGTTTGCCTTACCTAGGCAGTAGGCGCGTAGTCCTAATGACTACACTGCAGATAGGCATAAATAATTGTATAGGAACAAAATTGATTAATTAAAATGAGTACATACTTAAAAGAATACTCATGGATATCATAGGCATTTACTATATATTCACAATCGATGTAAAAACCAACTTCAGTCTTCAAGATTAAAATAATAAATTTATTTAAATAAACTCATCGCGTAAAATATTGAATTCTAATTTAATTAACTCGTATAAAATTATTAAAACTTAATAATAAAATAATGGACGAAAACGTGTGTAAAAAAACTAACCATGGATACGATTTGCGATTATGATTATGTATAATAATATTATTCAACTATTTTATAAAATTTATAACGAAAACAACGACTTCAACGAGCGTGGTTGTTGATGACAATGGACGTAACTACAGTGCTACACGCAATGATTATGGTCACGACGATGTGTGTTCTGCCCGTTAAATAGAAGACATCTTAAGCGACAGTGAATGGTGTTCGACAATTAATTCGAATGTGAACGGAAATGGCAAAAAACTTTGAATGTAATAACTAGTAATACTGTAGTGATAAGTTTGTAATATCTCTGATTAATCGTAATAAATACAAATTAACAAAATAATTCAATGCTCAAAAGAATAAGTTAAAAAAATCTAACTAGTGTGTCAGTCAATGTTACAAGAATTGTGAATATAATAATATATAATATATACATATATGATTGCAAAATTAATTAACTTTAAAATAAAGGTACTAAAGATTTATATTTTCTTATTTTTGTTGCTTTATAGTTTATGCGCTAAAGAATTAAAATTTTTTATCGTATTTACATTAGAGAGGGCCTGATCCCTAAGGTTACATTAAGTGCGGGCGAATGCGAGCAACTTTTTGTTGAACAACTGTTTTGTAATGCGATTGTCATTCCTTGGATAGGTGTTACTCGACTAACGACTGACAATTCACCAACGGTGCTCTTCCGGCGCCTTTTGGATTACGCACGTATTAATGAGCGCCCACGAATTGCGTCTCAAAACTGGTCAATGAACCTTTTTGAACGAATTGGGTCCTAAACGCAATTCGTGTTACCTTTTCACACCACAGTTAATTATTAAAAGTGGTTTTTCAAGTAATTAGGTATCATATAAAAATAATTCAAATCGTTAATTATGTAAATTAAAATTTTTCTGTATTTATATTAATTGGCTAAAACGTGTAACATAATCTTTAATTGTGATTTTATTATTATTTAATTGATTTATATTACTTTCTATAAATATTATTCTATTTCTTATTGGTTTTCTGAGTATTTTTTTATTTTACTTGACTACTTCTTATTGATATAGTTATTTAAATATAGTAGGTAATATTGTGATAATTAAAGATAAAAAAAAAACAACAAAAATATCCCAAAACATATGCATGAACAAATATACAATATAAATTTACAATCCGATAAATAATAGTAGTCGATTATTATTAAATTATACTTTTATTAAATAATTTTACCGCTAAAGAAATTAATGTATTTTTAATAAGTTGATTTGTTGCGTTGAACACCTAAATATTTTAAATATATGTTGGGAAAAACTTCAAAAACTTCTATTAATCAAAAATTTTCCATATATTTACTTTGTGTTTACTTTTACAGTTTTACTAAGCTAAATTTTTGACGGTCGTGAAATGAAAAACAATTGCGTTATACTCATATGTAATAAAAATCATCAGTGTCTTGATTAGTATTATTTTATTATAATATCATATAATATAAATTATTATAAATAATAATTCATATTTCTTAAATAGGGATTGGTGTGATGTTCACTCCCCTCTGAAAGGTTAATTGCGATCTTCGTAAAATTAATAGCGTAAGAATGTTCATATTTCGCGTAGGTACAAATACCAGGGCTGTATTTAGAGATTTTGCACTCTCGGGGCACAATATTTATGCCCTTAACATTCTTTATACATTTTCAATAGTAGGTATATTATACAAGAAATACACAAGTAACTAATTTATAATCTAAATATTATCTACCTAGAATGTACTATAATACACATTATAATGAATAATATTCAATTAATAATATGTAATACATAATAATAATAATATAGTAATATAATAATATTTATTGTTAGTTTTACAAATTTTTACTTGATTCAATATCAACAAAATTATCTATATGAATTTAAAAAAAATAATAATAAAATGTATAATCATTTTTGTGATAAATATTTCTTTTTACAAAGAAAAATAATAATTTTTTGTTTATTTTATTTGATATAATTATGCCACTCCTAAAGTGTGGCGCCCTCAGGCTATGATAAATACAAATAAATGGAACGCAAAGGATTGATTAAAAAAATTTTTATATTTCTTAAGGTGGACTGGTGTGATGTCGGATGGTGAATGTAGATGCAATAAGCGGATTCAGGGTATATCCGGGTATCAAATTTTTGAATTGGCTATTTAATACTAATACCATACTTTACAGAAAAACGTTAGTTATCACGCTTCACTGTAATAGAACAATTTTGTCGTTAGAAGATGTCATAAAAATAATTGTAGAGTCTATAAAAAACTAGACGTCAAGTGTCAACACTTCATTGGATTACAAGACCTATACTTCATGGTCGATAAATCAAAGCACTTGTCGATGTTAATGAGATTTTTCACGTAATATTATAAATTCGAGTATAATATGTAGGAGTAACATTTAATAACATTCGTCTTCATTTTTCATCTGAATCGATTAACGACCGACTGTCAGGACGTATATCTAACAACTGAAAACAATTTAAAAATAATTAAAAATCGCCCGTGGATCGTTTGACCGCAAAGCGTAAACACACATACGTAATACGTATACATAATATTATACGTATAATGTGAACGAAGACTATGATCGGTTCGTATTAAAGCGATAAGATCGATCATCAAAAATTGGCAAAAATAAATTCTACAGATATTACAAATTAATATCAATAATATCAGTGCGGACTCATAACTATATTTAATACCTGTACATCGAATTATTGATTATTAATTACAATTTAACTTTACAAAATATAACGATATTCAAGGAATACAATGTTGAAAAAGTCAAATGTATATCATCACACATATACGAAGGTAGATAACGGTACTTTTATAACTATAATATTATAGTATTTAGTTGATTTATGGTAAGGTATCGGTAAGAATTGTAGACATTGAATGTAGAATTAGAGTGCGTGTGTTATAGGTGCTATGATCCCTTACGTTGGCTATAGTTGATAAACGCGGGTCGCGGTGGTATTAACAGACGCGTAGTTTAGTGGATCGTCATTCTATCTCCACACGGAGTAAATGAAACGAATTCATTCGAGTTAGGGCGTGGGCGTGGCTGGTGGAACCATTGGCGGACCGTGCCGACGGAACAATGGGACTTTTTCCAAAGAGCTATTCATTCAATCATTCATACAATTAATTAAATACGCCCATTGGATATTGATGTGGAAAATATTGTTAACATTGTTAGAAATAAAATCGAAAACTAACTTAATACCTAGATAAAAAATGTACATTTTTTTAAATTGAGTTTTATATTATGATATACTTACCGTTTTCAATTAGTGCAAAATTTGAGTTATTTTATTGAGTAGTTGCTAACTTGAGCGCAAAATATTCAATAACACTTCAAAAAAATAATATTTTAGGATTAGTAAAATAATTTTCACGGAATAGATTTTCCCTTTAATTCACCAGTACAGGTTGGAGTGTTCGTGTGGAGACAGAGTAGTGAAGATCTATAGGATAAGACTTATACGACATGGTTTTATTTGGTCTAATCGAGTGATTATGGCTTTGTAAACGGCAGCAGTTAACGTTTCCACAACTCGAATAAACAAACGTATATCCTAATGTTATCGTGAATCGTGATGGCCCGTTTTCATGTTGCTCAAAAGTTCATACCTACTTCGGATAACGGATAAACAAAAACTATCAGCTGATCGAGCATCATTACCGCATTACCATACTGATATTTCATGAGATGAGCGTTTTGTGCCCCGTATAGTTCCACCGATCGACGTCCATTAGCGCGTACGTCAGGTAGTAACCGAGTAACCGACCATCTATGGCGGTAGAAAATTACCCATGACCAGCCACCAGTAGCGCTGCTCGCATCATCGCTCCCCGCTAATGGCGCTATTCGTCATTTGTTACGATTCTTGTGTTTATTAATTTTCACATCAAAATTAATGAACGTACATTTAATAATTATACTTTTTCGTTTTTCTCAGTTCTAATTTATTCTGTGTAATTAGAAATTATTATTGTATTACCTAAGTATAGGTACTTATTTACGGATGATTAGCAACTAGGAACTCCCGGAGCACCAACACCTGTCGATTGCAATCCAGCTCGTTCGTTTGTTGTTCGTTGTAATCAAAAATTACATTCTAAAACGATAAAGGGTTCGACAGGTCTGTCATAACGTGTATGGAGCGGTGCTCGCGCGGAATAGACGCGAAGAAAACGTGTGACAATGTGGTAATTTTGGACGCGCAGTTGCACGAATCACTATACTCGATCGTTATCATTTTCAAACCAGCGAATAAGTGCTGACTACTGCTTCAATACAGACCATAACTTGTGAGTATTGAGTAGAGTACAAAAACTCTATTTAAACGACGTGATGTATGTGATTTTGAAGTAAAAGAAAACTAATGTTTTTTTTGATAATCTGAATTGCGTTTACATTAGTTGTAATTTGTCTCATTAAATTAATTAAAGTGTTTGAAACTTGAAACTTCTATTTAATTGTGTAAAATAAATTTAAATAAATGTTGTAAATTGAGGATTTAATTCTTGAAGGAATACTTAAATTATCTACAATTTAATGATAAAAAAGTAAATGATATTTAAATAAATATTTTTTCAAAAATGTTCACTATGAAGTTATTAAAGTGCTTACACAGATGTGGGTTGGTATAAAATAACAAAAATTTGTTGTGCAAATTTAAAATAAACAAATTATTTTTTAAATATTACAATATTTGAAAAAATATAAATAGGTACCAAGTAACAACAAACATTTAATCAAATTTATACAATATTTGATTACTTAAAAATCTTCATTTGTACAGTAAAAAGTAAAAATAAATTGATAGTTTTTTTTGTGATTGTATACTCAGGTATTATACTTAAATATTTAATCAGTTACCTTAAAAATATCACAAATCCAATTAAGCGATTACGATATAAATACAAATCTATACCATCTACTCAATACAATAGTCATCACAAGTCAGCACCTTTATGTTCACCTCTAATACAATAACTAATAATAATAAAAATAATAAATTTACCATAACTAAAATTTTTAAAAATTCAACCTTGAAAACTGTTGAATTTAACCAAAAAATCTTTTGTTAGCCTTAATAAATTTGCAAATTAAGTGTACTAAGTAAAAATAAACTTTGTGTGTGTTATATAAAAATGGATTATAGCAACATCGCTAACTAAAACTTTCAGAAAGTAGTTGTCAACTGTTGCTAGATTTTTATATTTTATTGTATAATTGTTTAGAAAATTTTAATTTTAATAGTGTTTGAACTTACAGCTCACCTTATATAAAATATTGACTATTTTTTAAAAGTAATACTCGTGTATAGAAGTTTTAAAAAAATATTATAACTATTAAGTTTGATTTATGGATTACATAACCTTTTAGTCAATTTGTATATTATTTTATTTAGATAAGACTATTAAATAACACCAATTAGCTCTTGGAATATCTACATATTTAGCTTTTTAGTTTGAATTTTCAAACACTGATTTATTAAAGTTTTACTTTTGAGATGAAAAATTTGATCATAATTTTAATAATTTTAGCATTCAATATAGAACATGGAAAATATAGAATATGAAGAAGATACAGAACACGAAGAATTTGGGGATGATGATTTGGAATTTCTTGAAGAAATTGAAAGAAATGTAAGTAGACAAACATTTTTTTATTTAATAAATAAAACTAAAAATTATATCATATATCTATATGATATACTTTGTATTATGTTTAGGTTTACTTAAGACAATACTACTAAACATATTAATTAACATTAAACATTAAACTCATAAAGTTCTACCTAATATATATTTTACCGTGCAAGTCTAAACTTTCTGACATTTTTTTATTGTATAATTAGTATTAGAAAAGTGATTATATTTAGTACTTATTAACATTGACAAATTTAACAATTCTTCAGATTAAAGAAATTACTGCAAACTTAATAATATTAAAATTAATTTAAAATGATTTATTAATTATGTATGCTTCAGCAGAACTAAAGAGATAAGTTCTTACAACCTAGCTTGTAGGACATAGTAAAATAATTGTTTTATTCTTTAATTAAAGAAATAAATTATTTTGGTGTATTATTAAGCAGTTTATAAAACTATTTATGTGGGTCTCAAAATTAATTTTAACATCATTATATTAATAATAAATTAATAAAGTAAATATATAAAGAACGCTGCTCTAAATAACCTATTTCCTTACTGGCTATTTTAAATGTATTATATTATATGGTTGTTATGTTATAGTTGTTTTATAAATAATATATCTACATTCTACATACTACTCTAGCAAAGAACTAAAATGTTTGCCTTAAAAATGCACAATAAAGTAATTAAGACATATTTATTCTGATAGCATCAAATATATTTTAAAGCAAGAGATGCTGTACCATCTCAGATATCCCAGTCAATCCACACCTGTACTTAAGTGTATCTATAACTATGATAATATTTTATGATTGGATTTTAGTATTTACATTTTGCATTATATGATAATTTTTCTCCTGAAAAAGTTAACATATAATGTTAATTACCTATAATAAGTTATGCAGATAAAGAATTTGTTCTAAACAATTCTTATTTAATATAATTTTTTTATATTTATATAGCAATAACTTAGTTTTTAAAGGGTGCTATAATTTGTGCCAAATGATTTTTATTATTTAATAATTGATTAAACTATTAAACACTACTAACATAGCAATATAACATTTGAATATTTGATTTTTAAGACATTGTTGTTAGCACATTTTTTAAAAATATTCAGTTTTTTTACTGAAAAAATACATAAATTTCATGTTAATTAAAATAATTGAGAAAAAAAATTTAAGTTGAAATAAATTTACTTTATTATATACCAAAAAAAACATTTAATATTTTTACATAATATATTATAAATTTTGTATCCCCGGGCTTTAAAATTTTCTTTATAACTCGTAACAGAAAAATATTTAAAAAAATACTAAACCAATAAACGTAATAAAAATTAATAATAACTATTAACATATAGAGTGTTAATTAAAAAAAAGTAATTAGAAATTATGTTACTGAGAATATAATGTTCATTTTTTATGCTATATCTAAGATTTATGTATTGTCATTCCAATTAAAATTTTAAACTTTTGTTTAAATATTTTCTGAAATATTTTATTGTTGTTATTATTATTTTTTTTTTAATTATATTTTTGATATACCTACTAGTATATTTCTGTGATTCAACTAATTTTATTGGTGTTGAAAATGTTTTTATTTTTAACATTTAACCAAAAATTAATATAACATTTAAAAATATAATTATGTTAAACAAAAATGTCAAATCACTCGTGAAGGTACATTAGCATTAAACACTAGAATTTTATCGTGATTAAATATACACAAATGACATATTTTTAAAATATGTGCCCTGGATTATACTCATATCTACAGAAACATGGAACCACTATCATATATCTAAATATATTTGAATTAAATTTGGAAACCATGAAATTAAACTACTGCGTGCCATCAATGATTTATAATTTTTATCATTTCAAGTAATCTTAATTTAACAATTTCCTTGTATTTTAAGTAAAAAACTTCATACGTCATAAAAAAAAAAATTAATAATTATACATTTTTTTTTTAATTTATGAACTTTTAAATTTTGTTTTTTTACCATGATTGAATTACAGCTCATCAAACTGACTTCAATGATTATTTTATTTTAATTTATGTAGCTTGATTATATTTATAAAAATGTATATTTTTATTATAATATAATAAAAATATTAATATTATAGATTAATATTATTAATCTATACTTATAATATTTTTAATAATACTTAGGTGTGTTTATTTTGTTAATTCATGACATCGGAAAAAAATTATTAGTTAGAATAATTAATAGATCAGTAGTTTAGTTTCAAGTTCTACAAAGATTTTTATACTATGTACTAAGTTATAAAGTATTTTAACTTTTAAGTTATTGTAGGCCTAACCTATATACAAATATTTAATATTATTCAGATACACTATTTAAATAAAAAAAGTTCACACTGTTTATAATGAATTCATTGACTATTGACTATGAAAGTTTGATGACTGAAGTTTATTTTTAATAATTTTCTAACAAAATAAAATTTAATCTTCATAATATGTTGATTTAGATAAATATTATATTATTTTTACCTAATTATTAAAAAATTTGGTGGATAGTGGCAAATGGATCTACACTATGCCTTTATTTTTAAAGTATTGTGGTTTTGTAGTTAATTTTTCTTGAATTTAATTTTGAAATTATGGTCTTATAAAAAGTCTAGATTCATTATTTTGCATTTTATTGTTTAATGTTAACTACATTTTTTTATATGTTATTTAATTTGCACATTCTTGGGGACTTGCATTATATGTTATCTACGTTAAAAATGTATCTACTGCAATTGTTTGTTGGAGTTAATTATAATATATTTTTTTAATTGATACACGTTTTGTTGTTGTAAATAATGTGTTTATAAAAATCAATATAATATTCCATTTTGATTCAACTAAAAATAATTCACTTGTAATAGAATAATTTAATCTGAAAATTAATTTAAGTACACACTACTTTTACGAGCTAAACCAAAAGTTGTATGTATACTAAAGTCTTAAGTGTAAAGTGTAGGCTGTAGAGTGTATTATTTATGTTTATAACTATATGGTTATACCTGCAATGTCAGGCACCGTAGTTATCACCTGAAATATAGATAACATACTATGCAATAAAAGATAATGTAGATAGCATAAGACGAGAGTTTCATTCTTGGACTTTTGAAACGTTTGTTAAACAAATGATCATGTATTAAATCAATAATTTAGATATTAATAATTGTTTTATCTTAAAGATGTTTGAAACAAGCTATATTTCATATCAACTATTTTTATGATTTTAGGCTGGAGGTTTAAATTCTGATAATGAAGAGTTGGATGATTTCTTACCAGAAAATTATTCAATAAGCTATGAAAAACTAAACATATATATGGAGTTGATCACAAATCGTTCTCCTGATACAGTGTATGCTTTCAATACAGAATTTTATATCAATTTATCTAAAAATGGATACAATGAAGCTAAAAAACATACAGAAAAAATTGATATATTCTCAAAACATAAACTATTCATCCCTGCTATATTTGAAGAAAAAAATCTTTGTGGTTTAGTTTATGTAAATTTTATACAAAAATTTATTAAATATTATGATAATCTTGGAGGACAAAATTTGGTATGCTTAAAGTTAATAATGAATTTCTTAATAAGCGAATTTCTTGATAAAAAAAAAAAAAGAAAAGATTTTCATCCAAAAGATTGGTTATTAATAAATGTAAATGATTTGCCACGACAAGATGATCATAAAATTAATATAGCATTTGTTTGTAAGTGTGCTGAATACTTATCTAGAGATGCTCCATTAGATTTTACACTTATAAAATTGAAAAGAATGTTTTACCAAATTAATTCTGAAATAGACCATAAAAAATTAACAAGACCTATATCAGAAACTTAAGTCCTGCAATAATAACAATACATATGTTTTATAAGATTTGGAGTGTTATTGATGTTAGAACATCATTATGAATAATTTATATTTGATGTTAATAGGTAATAAGTTATACCAGATTTCAAAGCATTTTTATTTCTGTTCTTCAAAAGTGAAACTTTAATTTTTTAATTTTTAGCATTTTTAGCTGTATCTGAAATTTAAAAATATGTATATTATTTTTACAATAGGTAAATTACTAGTTCATTATTTACTTAAGTATATTTGTTAATTATTCTAGCAATTAAGTAATAAGCCAATTTCATTAAATATTATCTGTAATGAATAATGGGTTTTTTTTTTACAAGTTTTCAAAAAATTCAAAATGTATTTGAAATAAACTATTTAAAGTGAATATAAGTTTTAAAGGCATGAAAAGTATAGGTAATTGTTAGTTAAATAAAATAAGTACATAAATCAAAATAAACAAATAATTAGAAAATTATCATTTCTTGTTGTTTCTATTTTCCATTACATTAGATATATTACAAGTGAATCAACAATATTGTGACTGAGAAATTATTTTAGAATGTCTTGCAAAATTTGTTGTACCAACAACTAAGAAACTGAAATATTATACTTGGCAGTTTGCGTATAATGTACAAACATATTTAACTACTTAGTATTTATTTTCATAATAACTTAGTAATTTAGGTATAAATAAAAATTTGAATTTAATTTAATAAACTTATTTGTTATTTACATGAATTATTTTGTTGTTTCTTAATTCATGCATTTGTATGTATAGTTTTTATAAACTTAAATTTAGTATTCAGTTTGAAGTCTTAACACAGTAACTATATGCAATTTAATAATTATTTTTAATACATTTTAAAAGGTTTTGGGTATATACTGTAAATAAAATAGAAAGAGGCATCATGTGAAAGTGATATAAAGCAAATTTTAAATATCATTACAAATATTTTTCAAATCAGCGATTACTCTGTTACTGGATTACCTGAAAACTTACAATCGTTACTCAAGTATGTTAAGATAAATTTTAGGTGTTGGAAAAATATTATAAGTAGTACTAGAATTTTGTAATAAATGCCCACTTTGGCAGAGAGTGTGATAAAAAGATAATTCTTATAAGTTAAATCATAGTAAATGGATTAGTGATAAAATAACTATTAAAGTTATCAAAACGACAATAATATTAAAGTTTCAACTATGATTTTAGGGGAAGGAAAATTATCTATCATATTATATTTTTTATAGCATCTTCAATTGATTGGTAAATGGCAATCAATTAATATAAACAGTGTTCTATAAAATTTAAGTCTAATGTCAAAATACCAAAAATTAGGTCATTTTAAATATACAAAAATATATTAATATCCAAGAGGATAAGTTTTTGCGAAAAAAACTTGACCAAATATTTAGTCATAAATTTGTTTTTTAAATTAAGCAAATGCTTTTGTTTTTTTAATGGCTTTAAATACTATCTTAAGAATTTATTTTGTTGCAAAATCTAAGCCCAAATTATTGGTATCATATTTTTCTTCTTAGAAGTGGACATTTATGCGTCATTAAATTGGAAACAGATGATGGTACATTATTGTACTTGGACATGAAAATGTTTTAGCAGCAGCTAGCCCATATTTTCGTATTATGTTTAGTTGTCTTAGTGAAAATAATAAAAATCTTGTTCACATAGGAGAATTTAATTCATCTGCTATAGAATCAATAGTAGATTGTACTTATATTGGTGAAGTTATGATCACTTATGAAGATGTAAAGGTATAAACAATTATTTGAATTATTATTTACTTCTATAAAATTTATCGAAATTCATTGATGTTGACTTATGAAGGTTTTGTGACCAGCTACAAATTTAATTACAGTTAAACCTTGCAAGTAGTGTGTGTAGTATGTGCTAAGTTTTTAAAAATACAATTAGATCCTCTAAATTGCATTGGTATAAGGAAACTTGCTGACATACATAACTGTTCAAAATCATTAAACGAGTTTTTAAGTAATTATCAAAAATTAGAATCTTGCTGTTCTGTATGAAGAAAAAGTAAGCCTAATCAAAATAGATAGTTAGTAAATTTTAATACATTCTATGGAAGATCATATTGTCTAAATTGTAATAAATCACATTCTAATATATACAGTGGCAGCTTAAAGGGATTACATATGTTATTGTAATTTAAGGCATGTCCAGCAAGGTATCCCCCTCCCCCCGAATGTATAGTTGATGAGCTCAAATATATTTTTTTTTAAATCAACATAATAAAGTAGTTATTGATACTTAGGTATAGATATTGCACAGTTGTAGAAAAATAGGTCTTACGACTGATTTTAAAGTATTAAATTTCTTGTCAACTACATAACCATAAGTGTATGATCTTAGGTGTACCAGTGGGCTATGAAATATTTATATTTCACACAATTAAAGACAGTTAACGATAGTTATGATTTTTAGCTATAAAATAACAAAAATTAAGCCAAATGTAATTAAACTATCTATAACATTTATAGTCAATACATTAATATAAATGCTACCAGTATTAAATGTTATAAAAATATTGAAACTATATCATTTTGATTTGATTTAATACCATAAAAATTATAACAATTATTTCTTGGGCTTACTATAAAAAGAAAGAATCCAAGATCTATTATGAGATCCTATGATAATCGTACTCTGATAGATGGTACATCAAATTAATGGATATAAAAAAAAAATGAAAGATAAAACTGCCAACCCCGCTGATCTTATTTAATTAAGTATACATTATTAATTATATTGCATTAAATTCTAGATTGGTAGATTTGATAGTGATATTGTAGTAATTTAATTAATGTAGAAGTTTTTAATGCCATTATTAAAAAATAAAGAATGGTGTCTAGTATGAATTTCAATAGAAGTGATTTTGGTGTTGGTGTACTCTATGGTCATTTATACGCAATGAATAAATATTTTAGTTTTCTATAATATAAACTTATAAAACGTATCATTAAAATTTAATTGTCGGCAGGAAGAAATAATGGCTTAAAATATTTGAAGTTTGTTAAATGTTATGATTCCACATCTGACACGTGGATACCAGTTGCAGAACTGTTAATAAATATTGTGATTTTATTATTACAGGGATCTTGAATGGTGTTATGTATGCTGCTGGTAGCTGATGGCTGTAAAGCATCAGTATACTATAAAAAAGTTGAGGTCTATAAACCAAGTGAAGAAGAGTATGGCATTTTATCGTTGATATGTATTTAAACCGATAGAAACTTTGTAAATATTATTATTATTTTACAAGGATCATAAATAAAAAAAAAAATAATCATAATAATATTTTTATGTAAGAATAGTCGCATTAGATGGTTTATTATGCGTCATGGGCAGAAGAACTAAACCATCAAGTTTTCTACAATAGAAGTGTACAATCCAAGCAACAATACCTGGTCCATGGTAAAATGGTTAAAAATTGGCTTTGTCACTCCGTTTTTAATGGACAAGTCGTTAATAAGCTATCATATTTTATAAGTTATAACTAATAATTAGCATGTTAGCTTATTGATGGTATAGACTGTTTTGTATACATATAATCATGTATAACTATTAATTTATATTAATTTTTCAATTTTTGATTTTATGAATGTTTATCGACTATTGTATAAAATTATTTAAAAGCATTATAACATGTTCAGTATACAATCACCTTTTTGTTTTGTAATAGTAGTGCTAAAAATTATCATATGAAAAAGTACACAAGGTGCATGTCAAATAAAAAAACTATTGTCTACTTCATCATAAACAACTGCTCTTATGTATGACATATACATATTATTTAATTTTATACTCGTAAATACCTTTTTTCTATTACTGCAAGCAATATTATTACCATGTAAATAGGTATTATTTGTGAAGTATTACTTTCTAAATAATTGAAAGTGAAAATAAAATAATAAACAAATCAAATGATAATATACCTGATGATATGCCCGTCATTTTATTCAAGCTATTTCACTTATAAAATTTTTAGCAAAAGAAATCTGAACATTTTAGACATACGTAGCCTTATGGGTACCACTTACTCAAGATTCTTCATGATTAATACACGAAGACGAGTTACAATAAATTTACTTTGTACCTAAGGGATATTTAATTCTGTAATTTACTTACTATAGAAAAATAGGTAAGTATATAGGTACCTATTTAATACATTCACTAGTAAAATCCATATTTGTAACAGTGTGCTATCTCTAAACAAAATTATATCAATATCATAAAGTTAATAGTTTTTAATGTCGTGAAAACGTGTTTATTAACCACTTAAATAGTGTAGTTAAGTCATGAAAAATTATTAAAGTGTAGTGAAAATATTTGTAAGTCAGCGAGCATTCGCCAGTCATTACTCAATAGTCAATACTCATTAGCCGTTATTCAATATAATCATTAACACTGAATATTTATCAGTGATAACTGATAACGTTCGAAGAGACCAATTACCTATATAGTTCGCTTTTCAAAATATTATTTGTAATATTACTGCGATTTATAAATGGTTTTAAATTCATAGACCATAGTCCTTGGCAAAATAAAAACGGTTTAACCAAATTATGTATCGATTTTTTTTTGTTTCTATTCCTTTGCATTCGAAAAACTCATCTGTGTTATTATTTTTACATTAATGTTTATATTTTGTTTGTTTGCTTACCTTCCCAAAGGTCCAATGGTTTATTAAGCCTTTATTATAATTTATAAGGTTTGTATGATTTTTGAATGAATTTTGATGACATGTTCAGAAAACTAATAACGATGATATTTTTTTTTCATAAATTTTTTTAAATGTAAAAATAAATTCACATATAATTTAATAGTTTATAGGTAGATAATATACCTACTCATTATCACCCTCGTATAGTCATGTCTGCAGAATCACATTTGAACGTTTGGTTGTCGCATTTATATAAATAATCATGACATTTTTACTCGACAGTTTGTTTGGCATAGAACCAAATATAATCTTAAATTATACAGATGAATTCTTACGAACAATGGAAACGTTACTCATAAAAATAGATGTAGGTAGGTATTACATTTCATTGTTTATTTATAGGTACAACTACATAAAAAGTTAAAATAATACCTGGTTTTAACAACTAACATATTAATTTTTAGGATTGTTAAGTCATTAAAAAATAATTATGCTAGTGGACATTTGTGTCAGTTTATATCGAATATTACTCGATATGTAATTATCTTAAACTTTGTATGCGTGACTTATAAATATATTGTATGATAAATAATAATAATAGTTTCTTATACGTTTCATGTATTTGTAATATATGTGTGAAGTGTGCTCATGTATGTGTATAAATATATCTAAAGGATTAATAACTTTTGCGAACGCATAATCTAAGTCATCAGTTTAGAGTAGGTACCTACTAAGCGATTTTAATAAATTAAGATAGTACAATCGTATTACATTAAGTAATATAATTTTATGTGCATTATATAATTGTTTATTTATTTGTTACTCATTTATGATTATACAGACCATAAAAACTCATAACTTAGAATATTTTTCGAAATATCATCCACACCCATTATTTTATGTTAAAGATTATATTTCTTGTAATAATAATAATGGCAATGACACATTGATAATGATACCTAATGGTTAATAGTAATAATTGAAAATTGAACACAAAGTTTCTCATAAGTTACAACTAAATATAGGTTTTTAATACAGCAATACAAAATATTTTAAAAGTGATCTACTACAACATTTGAACAGGTACCTGTTCTAATGTACGAGTAGGTACTCGTACATTAGAATGTACAACTATTATCATACCTTATTTTTTTATTAATTTTATTCAAAATCGTTTAGCCCGTGGGCTCCGTGGGCTATCGAAATTAACGAACGTAAATCATTTGTCAACTTCGAGTAAACATTTTCGAACAGCAAGTCAATTTTTAATACTGATTTAAGCCACACATTAATTAAGTGATATTCAACAAACTAAATTAAAAAACCCATTTTTAAATATATTTCTGATAAAACACACTGATATAATATTATCAAGTACGAAATATGCTACATTATTATCCTAGGTCGACGTTGAACGTCTTTCAGCTGCGCTACAAATAAATTTTGAGACGCTGAGCATTTAAATTTTAAAATCACCAAATGTATGTTATTGTATCAAATTGTTTCCAAGAAAACAACAACGACTATGAGTTTCATTAACAAAATTTAAAAAAATGTATGTTATTAACTAAGTTTTTTTTTATTAAATATTTCATGATTTTTAATACATACCTGTTTTAGTAAAAATAAGAACATAAATAGGTATTAACATATTTTGACTTTTTTATCGTATAAAAACTCGAGCCATACTCATGAGTCATGACTAAATCACTAAAATAAATGTTACAAAAACATACGTAGGTATTATTATTATGCATTACTATTAAATATTTTGAATATTATTTTTATTTAACGATATTAAATTGAAATTAGAAAATATATAATATACTAGAATTAAATAATATTTCAAAATTACTAATTAGTTTTGAATAAAAATATTTTGAAAAGTATTAAAAATATGTAACTGAGTCCTCAAAAAGGATGTAAATACTTTAATATTAGCACTTCACAAGACTGATTAAACGCATGAAAGTTAAAATAAACATTAAAATCGCTGTTTTCTCAGGGTTATAACTTATAATATAAAATAGTGTAATATTATATTTTAATACTCGTACATATAGGTACTTACAGTAATTAAAGAGAATAATGATAATTTCATATAGGTGCTTAATGAAAAGGAAAGAAATACGAAAAGTTGACATTGAAATACAGCGTTCTTACACGATTTGTGAATATGATTAACTAATTTATAACTGTATAATTATTATTATTATTGATTCATTAATAACCCATCTATATAATATTATACAAAAGTGAAAATGGAATCTTCGTTAAGGGTTGGCTAATCATGGGCGTCCCCGGATATTTTTTTAGGGGAGGGGAATTCATTTATAAAATAAATGAAGATTTTTTATACATTTTATTTTTAGAGCATTATTATTTTTCGTAAATAATTAGTAAATAATTATTAATTAATTAAAATATATGTGTGAAACGTACCTGTATACATATGATGCGACACGGCGTGTGACCTGCGGGTCTTTAACTACCTGTAATTTGACCTTTTTGTTCATCAAATTATGTGTTTGATGTTGACATTAGATGTGTAATAATGAATATGAATTGTTCCGAGAAGTTCATCGGTAAAAATAATCTCGCTCATCGCGTGTACACCAGCACTATGTACACCGAACATTCGAAATTTTTAATAACACAAATTCAAACGATAAAATACTTGCCGTTGACACACTAATCCGATACAAATGTCACATAGGTACTTATTCTACGTACAAACGTTATCTCTATCCGTTTTTATTCGCATTTACAATAGAGATTTCAACAGAGCAACGCAATATTATTTTGTCTGTGTCAGTACGTTTTATTTCCTATCTTTATTTTTATCGTTTTATATACACTGAAGAGATTTAATACAAAGAAAATAGTAGTATTTTCAACCTCATTTTTTTTTTCATCAAAAACCTCCCAGCCGAAGCTGGGTAATTCAGCTAGTATCACAATATGTATTAGTTCACACGCACACACCTATGTTATAAAATGGTTATAAATTAATATTATTTTTTTTCCAGATTAAACGATTACCATTTTGCCGGCAGTCATCGCTGTCGTCCGAAAAACCCGAGGAATAAATACACAACCATATTACTTTTTTTGTCGTTTTTATTATATCTTATATTTTTTTTGGTTTCACTACAGATGAACTTTGTTCATCACTAACATCACGTGTATTGAACACGTACGCTAAAACATTACTACACACTATAACGTACACGCGGTACGTCGACTAACGATCTTGCAGACTACTATTGTTACTATCGTGCTATACTCTGCCGCTGTCCGGCGAGCGACTAACTACGGCTGCTGTTCGCAGGCTCAGTAATGGCCCAGGTACTCGGCCGTGACAACATCCGACGGGAACTCGAACAACAATTGTTCCGGTTGCGGGTTCTGTGGGCCCTGTGGGTCCTGCGGCTCTTGCGGGTCCTGCGGTTCTTGCGGGTTCTGTGGCTCTTGCGGGTTCTGTGGGTCCTCCGAGTTCTGTGAGATCTGGGCATACTCGTGTTCCATGCGTTGCAAGCGGCTGAAGCGTTTGCGTATGCGCATGGCTACGGGATCATCCTCTAAGTTGAACGGACGACGGCGACGTTCGTTTTGCGTGTTCCGCATGATATACATGACGTGATAAAAGATGTAATCTTCGCTCATATCACGGGTTTCGTTCATTGCTCGGTTAACCGTATCTACTGAATGCACTTCTTCCGCACGCACCAATCTGTACAACGGAGTATTCCGAGAGACAACGGGCGGGGGGCTGAGACTTGGAAAGAAGTACACCAGTGGCGAACGAAGGGTCCGGAACACGCGTTGCCTCAAGGATAGTGTAGGCTCGACGTGGCCTTCCTCCTCTTGCGGCAAATGGAGCTCGCCGGCGCAGAAATATTTGCGACAGACCGGACACGTACCGTGCTGCGACAACGTAAAAAAAAAAAATCATAAATAAATGGTAAAAAGAACCTGATTGCTCGTCGATCGCGTTTGGGACACAATAGAGTCGGTGGTGTAGTCATGATTTTGTTCTGGTTATATAATTAATATAAAAGATGTATAATTTATTGGATAAATATAAATTAGGAGGGTGAGCTTATAACCCTAAATATACTCTTATAGTCCTAAATCCGTGATTATAACTAGAGCGCGCATTTTTATGTGCAATCGTGTATTTTTTTCCTTTTAACTTTTTTGGATTTTTGTCAGTTATCTTCACGAATCATAATAATTTTAATCTAATGGTGAAATTTCATCAGTATATTTCTGCATATTTTTACAAAATTCGAAACGTATTGCATATTAAAGTGAAATTTTTTTATATATTTAGGTAATTAATTATTTTAAGTTTTTTAATTTGTTAATTCTATATAAATGATAAAAAAATGTTCTAGCATATTTTTATGATTTATACTGCATATTATATGGTATATTTCGATATTTTACTATTTTAGTGTATAAATATCTGTGCTCTAATTACAACATAATATGGGTAATTTTATAATATTATATTCAATGCATTAAACTCATGGAAAAGATTTTGGGGGATCTATCTTCATATCCCTCTCCCATAACTACGCCACTGGATAGGACATCTGGTAGCTATGCGAGGTTATCAGCGGCAGTGGTGTACAGGAGTGAGGGAAGATAATTCGTGTGTTTCCGAATTATTGCAAGGGTACCTTTATTAAATACCTGTGCAATATAACTAATTTAAAATTTTTTTCATTAACTACACGCACTGTGTATTATGCCGAACACTTAGTTTTCAAAAGTATACCGTCATGATGTAATATGTGTTTCATAGTATTGTAGAAATTGATTAGTACAAATTTTAATATTCTGACGTGTTATTATATTGATATTGTACATCGGGGACGGTTAAACTTTTTTTGGCCGCGATCTTCTAAAAATATACTTCACCTTTGAGGATCAACTTCGATAAAAGAGTTTTTTTATTATTAAATTACTTTACCATCATTATTAATTTTCGTGTGCGTAGCTTAAAATAAATTTTAACACGATCGACTTTGAAATCGTTTGCAAACAACCGGTCAATCGCGATCGACTGTTTGGCCGCCCCTGTTGTAAATTATAGCTTTTCTAAAAATAAACAATAATATTACTCGACGTATTTGTCGAGTCTTGAACTCGAATTTGAACTTTTAGCTCGTTTCTAAGAAGAACTTTAAGTTGCTAAATTTAATGATTAAACGATCTTACTGAAACTTTATCTTATAAAAAATACATGCATATATTATATTATGTGCACAATGCATTACACTATTATGTTTATTTTAAGCAATCATGACTTTGTGTAGTAATAGATACGGATTTCTTATTGAAATATTACATTAAAAAACTTTCTTTTATATATATATATATGTATGTATATATACATACGTAGGTAACCTATATTGGAATAATGAAATTTATTGAAATGTATGTGTACAAAGCCAACGAAAAAACCACATGTTTCGATAAATTTACAATAAATATTTACTAATAAATAAAAAAAACGCCTTACCAAAAGAATCCAATAAATGACGCATTTATAATGAAATACATGGTCACAAAGCAATTTGACCACGACGTCATCCATTTTGTACTCCTCCAAGCAAACACTACATTGGAGTTGCTTATCTAAAAATAAAAAACTTAATTAATAGTTTACAAAAAGTAAAGTAATTAGGTTTAATGTAAATTGTAAAATTTTATTGGGTTAATATTAGTGGTCAAAAATCGAGTCAGCTAACTTCAAAATAATACAAATTGTAAAAAACAAAAAACAAATTCTCGACAAAATGAACATAGTACCTATTTGAGTAGGTAACCCTTTATGACGACCAATTTGTATGTTGTGTGTAAAAGAAGAAATGCAAAATTATTGATTTTGGACCTTGATTCTAGATTTTATAAATATATATATTATAATAGTCGATTCGTTTTTATTTTATAATAAATGTAAGAAAATAACTTTTTTTTTAAACTCTACTAAAAAGATGCGGATTACATACTGATGTGTTCTCACATTAGAGAAACATAAAAACACTAATAATAAAAATAAAATGATTTTGTTT
Source organism: Melanaphis sacchari (assembly GCF_002803265.2). Lineage (NCBI taxonomy): Eukaryota > Metazoa > Arthropoda > Insecta > Hemiptera > Aphididae > Melanaphis > Melanaphis sacchari. The sequence goes on from NW_020270535.1 coordinate 631,496, forward strand.
AATGTATAAATAAAATTTACTTATAAAATAATTTTTTAAGATTCGAATTTGTATAGTTATTCGTTAAAAAAATATAATTTAATACTATATGTATATTGTATAGGTATGTATTATTTGAGTGATATGGTTAAAAATTGTAATATCATTGAAGTATTTAAATGGTATTTTCCAAATATTAGTTAATATTTTTAAAAATTTAATTCTACTTTATTTCAACTAATAAACTCTAATTAAATGTTTAACAAATATAATTTGAACCAGATGATGATATTATTCAATAAGCTATAAAAAACCTAAACATTGTCCAAATATTTAAAAAAAATTATACAATATATGATGTATATAAATTATTATAGCACAAATAGATCTTACCAATGTGATCTTGAGTAATAGATACCACGCTCATAATATCCGAGTCATCTCCAAGTCTTAAACCTTTACATTTCGGAAGATGACCTTCACGTGTACTTCCATCATCACCATCACTTGTACCTGCATTAGCATCATTCTCAGGTTGAGCTGTTGAACTTGCTCCACAAATCGTGCTAATGCCATTAAACAAACATCTATAACTTTATAATTTATTTTAATATAATATAATTTTGACACCCAAATGATGCCATTATAAGTAACTTACGCCCGATTTCCATCAGACTTCAAATAATTGGCCATGTTTTTCACAGTATTTTTAAATTTGACAGCAAAATTTGGATTGCTAGAAAAACACATAGGTATTAAGTACATGTATTTTAATTTATTTGTTTATTATTTTGCTTAATATTTAATCATATTATTTATTGTATAAACATTCAAGAAAGATCTGGTAAAAAAAGATGTAAGTGCCTTAGGTGGAGGATCAGAGTGGAAAGAACGAGCATCCAACAGAGATGGCTGGAGGGAGGAATGTTTGACGGGATGATCCTAGCGGCCGTTTTACCCGAAGAAGAAGAAGAAGAAGAATAAACATTGTATTATTATTTGTTTATTTTTAATACTAATTAATTATTGTATATCCATCATTACATAGTAATTTTTACGAGTGAAAACAAATACATTATTAAGCTAAATTTTTCAGGCTTAGCGTCTAAAAATCTACGATCATTCAAGAAGTGAAATTAAATTGTATTATGAACGATAGTACGTAGTAATATGTTTTTTATTATTTAATAGTGACCTAGTCTTTGGGAGGTAGTTATTAAGAGATATAATAAACTGTAAAAAATTATTATGAAAATTTAACATTTATAACGTGTTATATAAAAAAATGTGCAAAGGAAAAACATAATGTTTAATTACATATCTAATGATTATTTTTAATTAAAAAAGTGGATTATATTCTAAAAAGAAGTAGATTATCGGTGGGATATAAGGATGATTTTAAGTGGTTATTATTATTTTAATATTACTTATCAGCCTCTTCATGGTCCAGTTCTTCCATTTTGTCGGTGTCTTCTTTGAAGTCTTCCTAAACATGTAATATAAAATTTACAATTTCAAAGTATAAGTAAATTATTGTTTAATACAGTTAAAAAAAGCGAACAACTATAGGTATCGTACTTCGAATTATAAATTTTTATAATTTTGAAAATATTACACATAGTGGCGTAACTGGGGAAAAAATTTAGAGGGGGAGCAAAATAATTTATTTACCGTGATAAAAACCCTGTGTATTTGTATTGTTTGATTATCAGGGAGGAGGGTGAATGATACTTTTGCTTATTATAAAATTGTCAGGGGAACAAATGCTCCCCTTTCCCCCTGCAATTACGCCACTTATTATACAAATATACAATAATTGTTTTTTTTTTTATACTTTTCATTACTAGGTACTTTTAACTGCTATTTTTATTCTGAAATGAAATATTATTTTGTATGATGTGAAATCAGGGCCGGCGAAAGCTATTGCCGACCTGGGCGACTGCCCAGGGGGCCAAACTAAAAATTGTTTATTTTTCAATTTATCTTTTAATACGTATTTTAAAATCTATGCAATTTGAATTATTCATTAACTAATGTCGTTTTAATTGAAGATGCATCTGCAATTGTCTCATATTTGTATAATGTAGGAATATATCAGTGCATCGATACCGCAGGTAGATATGGCCGTAATAATTAATTTCATATACCTAATATTTACCATCTATAAATAAATTCATACGTCTCGAATCGTAAGAAAAATCGTGGCGGTAACAACTATTTGGACCTTACGGCGAAAATTCCGCAGTGTAGCGTAAATCATAAAGACACATTCGTCTGAAAAACACTATAGTAAACTACACACACAATTATTTATTGTTTTCGACGAGTTCTCGCAACGTACGCCGTACGGTCTGCTGTGTAATATCAAATGTATAGACTAACAAGTAACTGCCAACAGGTAATCAATATTCCATTGGATATTTTAATTAATATACCATATATTTAAATATTTAATTACAGGGCGACAACGATTATTTGCAAAAATTACAATGTTTTAAACTATTATACAATTATTTCTTATGTTTAATTTTGTTATTTATTTATATCTATATTATATCGTTCAATCATTTGAATTTTGGAGTACAAAAAATTATTGAAATTTTCTACAATGGAAAACCCGTGTGACCGATCACCTTAGGTAGGTATTCATAGAATACCTAATATAGTACACAAGAAGCAATTTATTCTATGCGACAATGTGACATGTTTCATCTGGTCATAAGTCATTCCAATAAATATATACAAATTATTTTCGATTTTATTTTAGTCCTGGTTCCTACAAGCTAATTCTTATATTTACTTTAAATATTATGTTGTTTTTTATACTTTTATAACAAAATATATAGCTGGTACTGTATGTTATTGATTCCTTTTATTAACTAAAAAGAGTAAGTTTTACACATAAATTATTTGTACTCGTTTATGTATTGTGAGTTTTGATGGTATTGTTAGATATTAGTAAGGTTTTGTGTATATTTAATTCTGAAAAGTATTTTTTAGGCACATATATTGATTTTGATATGACGTGTGTAAATTTTTTTTTTAATGTCGCCCAGTGATAATTGTTAAAAATATCCACTGCAATATTCATATACTATGTTTAGTAAATTTGTACATAATATTTTGATTTTTTATTTACAATAAATTCCGTTCTCTGGTTGTCTTAGTTAATAAGTAATTAGTGAAACACAGTATTATAATATTATATTTATATTATAAGCAGTGACGACCGTTGTTATATACTATAATATTATAGAGTGTATTGTGATGATTGCTATTGCACAATAATTCGTGTGGTTTATTGACTATTTATAATAATATTATATTATAATTATTATTAATATATGAAATTTTTTTTACGAAATGCTGCAATTTTATAATTTAATAAATAATATGTATAACTTTATTACAATATTTTATGATCAGGTAATAAAGTTTAAAGTTATGTTACAAAATACACACTAGTTTTATTTAACTTACTAAAAAACTTAATTTTACTACTATTCAAACTAGCCGGGTGGAGAGGGGGTTGTAAGGGCGCCAAAACATGGTTTCGCCCAGAACGCCAATACTTCTTGCGCCGGCCCTGTAGTGAAATATAAGTATCAAAACAAACGGAGTTTGAATTAATTAAGTGCAGCACTGCATCAGAGAATATCTCGTACTACTGTATGGGTTAATAGATTGTAATTAGGAATGGGTCCACCACCTATTTCAAACGCTTATCAATAATAATCAATAGTTCGATTTTGATATTTTCCAATGTAAATTTTCACAAAAGTAATGGTTTTTATAATATGAGTTAAAAAATATGAGTCATATTTAAAGAAAAGTGTTTACTTTTCTGATGAAAATCTCTACAATATCTTGTTACAAGTACTTCAATTAAGAGAAATTAAAAAAATTATTTCAAAAAACTGTATCTGTAGGAGTGAATAAGTATATAACGATAAATTGATTTTTAATTAATTAATTAATTTCAATCTATTAACATTTTATAATTTGTAAAAAAATTATTAGAGGATAATAAGTAGGTACCTCTACTAGGATACTAAATGAAGTGTTAAATGGCTATATAATTTCTAAATAATAATATAATAAACTGTAAAACCTCCATTAACGAACACTTCCCAATAGCGGACACCACTCAATAATGGACGTTTTTTTTGGGAACGGGAACATTTTCACTACTTTTAATGGGAAAATCTCCGAATAGCTGACATTATTTTTATCTTTATTTGAAAATAATATGTATTCACATTCGTATGTAGGTACTCTCGTAATAATATAATTACGACAACAAACTCGTTATGGGACGGTAAATTTACGACGAATTTGGTTATCGGTGAAAGAGTTACGAGTGTTATGACAAAAATATGCCAGTTAGTGATGGTTTCACTATCAAATAACAAGTTTACAGGACGCTTTATCTACTGTAAGACTGTAAATCATTTTATTTCATCTATAGAGGTAAAAAGCAGTACTATTTTCACTTTTGCTGTAATATTAGTGAATGATATTATTATTGAGATTGTATAGAGATAGTGTAATTATGAACAGACAAAGCTCACCGATTTTTTCTCACAAAAATTATTTAAAAAATAATATATAATTAATAATAATTTGCAAAAATGTAATAATTTGCAATAATTAATAACATTATACAATATACATACATACGCTTTATGGATTTTAAAAATGTATCCCCTCTGAACAACGGACAAAAATTTCTGTGACTGAAAGTGTCCGCTATTCAAAAGTTTCATTGTAGTAGTTGTTGCTTATTAGTTATTATAATCACGGTTTATGTTATCAATCATATAATGTTATCAGCAAATGTTAGTACAGGTCGTACTGTGTATATACTTTTATTTTTACTATATTTTTATTTTATTTGTACATCACAAGATAATCCTTAAATGATATTAAAAATATCTAAATTCGTATTTGTAAATGTTGTCTTTAAGTGTACATAAATGTTTAAAAATAGTGTGGAGGGAGGGAAACATGCGGGGTGAATCACTGTATATTATACATAATATCATGTATATAAATTATATTACTTAAAAATAACTTAAATATATAAATTAAAACTATAGTGATATCGTATCACATTTTTCAATTAACAATAATTATATAAAAATTAAAAAATATTTGTTGCGAAGCTCGATAATATTATAAATACGACCTTTGTATATTGTAGAAACTTCAGTTGTTGATTAGGTTTTGCAAGAAATACATTCCAATCTCAAAGGAACGCGTCGAGAACGTGTACAAATCTTGAAGATTAGACGAGCATAGAACAGTAATAATAATAATAATAATAAAATACGAAAATGAAAACGAAAACTTCAACGTTGTCAACACAGACGTGTGACAACGTGAAATCGAGAGTGAAATGACTCTTGTCCAGGACACCAGAGGTACGACAAGCGTCACGAACGCGCAGGTTCATCACGACCCATTTTTATCAGCAGAGTATACAGGCTCTGAAACCCTGGATAAGCTGACCCTGGATGAATGACGCTGTATTGATTTTTCGCGTCCGGTGTGGAAATGGGGTGGTTAAGAGACGACGGAGCTGAGCCCGGCGTTGAGTAAATATCACCCGTCTACACGGTACTAAATAAATTCGGGTCTGCAATAATTTACGAGCACTTTGAAAGCGGTGAATTTTCCGTGACAAAAAAAAAAAAAAAAAGAAAAAAAAAAAGTAATAGTTAGGTTTAATCCCGTTTTTTCCTTCGACTATTGTTTATATACACTGCCATTATCGTAACACCTATATTTTTATATCATATTATTTATTGGAAAGCACGCGAAATTTATCTTAGTTATAGTTAATTTATACATTTTACACCACAATTATAATATATACCTATTATTGATTCGACTTCTAAAAGAGATAGTTAGATATTAAAAAATATATAATTTGTTTTTCCGGCATTTGATTTACATACAATATTTATTTTTTCTGTTATTCTTCTTACCAACCGCTTGTTTTCGGCGCCTAATTAACCGAGAAAAAGTCATTAGCGAGCCAATTTACCCATCCCGGTCTACACATACCTAACATTATATGCAATACGAACCCGTAATATAATATTGTTAGACATTATTTTAATAAAGTACACAGCCAATTATTGCGTAATATAAAACTGTGTATGAGTTTACATAATTAAAAAAAAACTGTCTTAGATTTGTACACCTACTACATTTTTATTTGAACTTTATATGTTTTTTATTATAAACACAATAACTCGCTGAGATTTTATAATTTTTTTTCACAATATTTTTATTTGATACTTAATAAGACAAAAACAATCCGTTTTTTTTTTATTATCAAAATAAATTAATAAAATCAAAGTTATTTATGGTTTAATTTTAAATATATAAAATGCATGACGTCACACTTCAAGTCTCAGGGTTGAACCTTCCGGATCGAATCAGCATACATTTTAAAAACGAAAGTTCTTTTTAATATTGATTGCTAACTACATAATCTGAGTTCAGGCGTCACAGCAAAAAATGATATAATCAATTATCAACTATGCTACAGGTATAATACGTAATTATTGACATACATTGCAAAACCCTGAAATATAATGATTATGCAAAATATTGATAATTATAATTTAACACAAAAGACGTTCAAGACTATTTAACTCGATAAATTTATATCATATGTTCAAGTATAACGAACTAAACAAAAGCATAACAATTTGCATTTTAAAATTCTGAATACCTAATTACAATGTATAAAACCAAATTATGCACTGTACTTTATCATACACATCGTATTACGTAGGATATCACAGTATTTTTATATTAATTTTTTTCCATAATATATTTTGTTCCTTCGTTGAAAAGTTCAAATAATCCACTCAAAGTTTTTTTTCTCGAGTTACAAAAGCACCAAAAGTATTTTAACAATATAGTCACAACTTTCACAAGCCGCATAAACTTATTTTAAATTTATATTTTGGTGTTGATTAATAATTTATTAAATAATAAAAGTTAAATAAATAACATAAAAAAAGTTTATTTATGTATCAAGCTTAATTGTTGGTAACTAACATAATATAATTAAACACTATGTAACCATCTGGATTATGTGCAACATAATAAATGGCAGAAAATCCATTTCGTTCGTTTCCTTATTTATATAATTTAAGGTTATTTTAGGTATAATAATAATAATAATAATAATAATAATAATAAAAATATAATATTTATAAAATTATAACTATCAATCGATATTAGCCTATAAATGTATAATATAAATGCATATGTTCATCGATCCGGTATACATATTATGCTACAATCAACTACTGATATATCAAAGCACTCAATAATTTATCTGGCCAATAAATATTTCATAAAAATTATCTTAAGTGGTAGACGCGTAACTAATGTCGCTAACGAAAATTGAAGCGTCTATCATCTTAGCGTATCATTACATTTTGACTTCTAGTTGTATATACTATACAGTAATTTAGTGAAAAACGTGAATTTGTTTTTAGAGATTTAATAATAATACGTGAAGACTATTTACTGTGACAGTTACGTACTCAAATTATTAAGAAAAGTTATTAGCTATTTGAAAAAAAAAGATTTACATTGGGTTCTCCATCGACGATCGTTTGATTTTTGTAACAAATTCTACAAGTTATAGTTATACACCTCAAGCTCCATTGAATTCAAAATTTACCAAAAGACTGTAATAACTATACAATAAGACGCATTAAGATATCGTTCATCATTCATTTTTTTTTTTTTTTATTAAGTTATCGATTAATTATTATTAAAGCAAGGACATTTATATCTATATGTAAAAAACAAAAATACGGCCAATACAGATCTAATCTAATTTACCCACTAACTATTAAGATCAAAATTAGTATCACATTTTAATATAATTATTGACGTTGATTCATAAAATATATTTATTGAAGTATTTAATTATTTTCGATAAACAATCAAAATATGCACTAAAAACTTATCAAAAATTTATCCATTAAACTCGTAAATACCATTTTCAAAAATATGCAATAAACACTAATAGTACTTGATTATAAAGTTGTGAAATGTATTGTGTATTTACTATTCGATAAGTATACGATAAAGTTAACTAGAAAAAATATGCAAATGCATGATAATTGTTGCACTTTTTATACATACGTCATTATGTTAAAAATTGATAAAAGCTTGCAAAGACCGACGCATTGTCGGTGTAATATTTAAAATTACATTTAATTGGTATGCTTTTTTTTATCGTTATAAACATATCGATAAACTAATTTTATCATCTAAATGGAATAAAAATCCTAACCTTAGTTATAAATAGGGTTGTGAATTTGTAGGAAAGTGAATTTCTTTTGGTGATTAAGAAACGTAGTTTTGTCAACACATAATTTAAATTACGTAACAACAAATCCATTCATGAAATTTTTATTTTGCAGTTTTAGGTCATATTTTCCTATTTTTAGTTCATTTTGCGGTATTTTTAATTAAATTCCGTCAACCAATATCTTTTAAAACCTATAACTAATAACAAAATTAATACATAAAAACAATTAAAAAAAATCTTTCAGGTGAATATAGCATTATACAAATTTTAAATTCAATCAACATTTTAAATTTATTTTGTTTTTTTTTTTTTTTTTATTAAATAAACACATTTTTATACATGTGAAATGTAATTTACTAAATATATAGTATCCTAAAATATCAATATAAATAAAAGAATTAAATTAAAAACCATCTTAAGTGTATTTTATACTATAATTTTTGGTATTATATATTGCATTTTTTTGACATTTTTAATGCGTTTTTTAAGGGTTTTTAGTGCATTAAATTCACAGCCCTAGTTATAAATGATACACATTCACGTATAATGAGCATACTGCCAATGCTCGTTCGTATATCAACTGTCTTTTAATGATACGAATTACGTCTAGGTTGACTTCCACATCTTACTTGTTCACGGAAGTGTTGAGACGAGCAGGTGTCACCGGCACACAAATGGCCGCTGACTGGTCTTGGTGACATTTTACAAATAATAATCAGTTTCGTGACGACCATTCACTAATATTCTGTTTTAATAACGCCAAATATATTTTTGTACATTAAATTTTCATTGGGTTTGTATTATCACCTCTCATACAACACGACGTCCAACGACTGAAATCGTTGCAGTACACACCTGAACAATTATATTAAAAATCAGTGATTTGAAAACACTAAATTAATTTGATGTTTTACTCATTGGGATTTAAACATTTTCAAATTTTAAGTCAACAGAAAATATAATATTATCGTAATAATATTTTATTTCTCATCGTTAGACAAAATTTGAATATTCCTATATTTCGTATAAATAAATTAATAAAATATATAGTTGGTAAACAATTGTTTGCACGACTTCTGCAGCTAATCCATATATTGATATATATATATATACTTCAATGTTGCTATGGTTTTTTCCCCTTCAACTTTTCCACTTTCACCCAACAAGCTGTTGCGCAGTTTACTTGCAAGTGTAATAAATTTACGCTGCGCAATTTATAACCACCCTAAATCAATAAATAATGCACCCTTCAGACAGACCAGGGTTGGTTGCCCGGGTCGCGAACGAGCTAACGCTCGTCGACGTGGAAACGCTCCACTTCCGACTAATCAATATTTTCTTCATACGCATCAAAATTACAATCTAATTCGTGAACATTTTTGTACTGCTAAAGGGAACAATGTTTCGTTGAAAATAACCATTCTAAAAATGTATGAATAAACGTAATGTTATAAATGTATATAAAAAGTAATCCTAACTGTTTGTAAGTGCAACATACGTATACGATGTTATATAAACAGGTCGCCTTGGAACAGTTGTGTTAGACTTGTTAGAGTTTCATATAATACAGATAATAGTAATAAAATTTATTAGTACACAACTACTACTTGAACATCTACTGGTGACCTAAATAATTGTCTTTTGATTTTTTTTATATTTCATTATAAGGTAAATTCTCGTTTTCTATAATAGTATTAATAACGTTTATTGAAATAATTTTTTGTACTCCACAAAATGTATTAAAATTCTCAAAAAATATTCTACTTCTGAATATATAAAATTAATTTTTGTTTTCTAGTCATTTAATATTATATAAAAAAAAAAGTAATCCCAAAAACGTATTACTAAAAAATCACTTTGCTTATTTAAGTACTCAGTGAGTACTACATTATAGGTATTTATTTAAAAAAAAAAAAACGAATTCTTCTTCTTCTTCTTTGTATTCGACCATTAAGATCATCAAAAAACGAATAATTATATGTAATATTTAAATTAATTACTTATAGATAATATATGCATAAATAGGATATCCCTGTACGCAATAGGTTACAAACTGTATAATGTGAGCGAGGAGTCTATACTACGTAGTTACCATACGTAATGATTATATGCGGTTAAAACATATTTTTGTCAATACAGTTTCTATCAATAATTTTATTTTTTATGATTATTATTATTATTATTATTATTATTATTGAATATTGTAGTAATCTACTAATGAGTTATGAAAATAAATTAATAATTAAAAATTAGGTCTGATTACCATTATGTAACTGTAAAAATTAGGGACCCATCTAGTCTACGGCTGTAACACGATTGCGCCCAACCAATTAGCACGATAGGGCACGTTTTACCTTTTTACCTATAAAAAACGCAATACGATTGCGCTTCATTATACATATATTCGTGTCCCTTGTATATAAATATTATGTACATTACATTCACATATTTAATATATTCTAACAATTTTCCAATACACTATTTAAAAATCGGACTTAATTTTCCTTAGACTTAGTTTCCCAATTTGTATAACCAGGTATTATAGTACGTGCACTCGATTAATCGAAACAATTCGAGATAATCACAAAAATATGCACTACATTTAATATATTTTATTAATTATAACTTTTATAACTTTTCATAGTATTATATATATATTTTTAAATCATTTGTATATTAATTAGTTTTTTTTTTTAACAAATTTTTTATATTATTTTTATGTATTGCTACACGCAATTATTTGTATAATTATAATTTTTTTAGTCGTCTACTTTATTACATGCCGGAAAGTTTTGAATCTTAACTATGTATATTTTGACAATATTTAACAATTTTTGATTTAAATATAAATGCATACAAATTAAACTAAAAAAAAAAAATATGCACTAAAAATTAATACATTTTATTTATCCTAACTAATGATATTTTCCCGCAATTCAGAAACATTGGTATATATGTATATAAGAGACACACGCATATATATATATTGGAGCGCAATTATGTTGCGTTTAGGACAGGTAAAAAGGTAAAACAGGCTCGATCGTGCTAATTGGTTGGGAGCGATTATATTGCACCGCTATTATACTACTTAGGGTCCTAGAACTTGGAACCCAACGTAGATGCGTCGGTAATAGAGCGGACCACAATTGCTTGATTGTTTGTGGCGCTATTACTTTTATTAGTGCTAAATTCTGGTTAAGCTTAGTAGTGTGCGATTTGAAGTTAACACTACGGTCTCTAACTAAATTAGAATATGAAATTTAATATGCAAGTAGAAAAGATATTTATTGTTAATTAGACATATCAGTTTAATTTATTATTGAATAAAACGGATACCTGATTAGTACCTACTACCAATTACTTAATAGTTACAAACACATACTTAGAAAAATAAATGTTAATTAATCATATAAATAATAAAAATAAAAGAATTATAAAAAATATTATACAAACAAACAAACAAAAAAAAAAAATATAAAATAATATACTTATCGTTATAGATCGGTATAATATATACCTTAAATAATTAGACTAACAATTAGAGATTTATGTATAGGTACCTAGACATAATATTTAAATAATAAAAATGTTTAATTTTCCTATTATTGTAGTATAACCAATACAATATATAATAATGGTATAATCATTATTTTCTTAAAGATTAAATAATTAAAAAAAAATAAACTATAAAAAGAAAATATATGTACCTACAATAGAATATGTGTAATTTATAGTTAAAAAAATAATACCATTCTACTAATATTATTAAATCTCAAATAAATAATTATATTGTTATAATATATTTACATTTATTTTGTGTTACTGCTTACATTAAATAGAAGGATAAAGTCAATTTTAGCACACCAAAATATCATCAGTGTAAATCGTTGTATTATTATATTTTTATTTATTTTTAAAAGAATATTTTGTATATATCAAGTTGCATAAATTAGGTAATAGCTATTTATAGAACAGTTAATACTAATAATGTAGATTTGTCATCTAAAAAAAAAAAAAAAGTAAAAATGTACTTTTTATCGATTAAGTTACTGAATAGTACCTACATCACCGCATTCTAGAATTTAAACAGTTTTTATCATTTGATGACAAGTTACCAACAGGAACCACCAGATAGCGCAAGGAAAATATATTATACATAAAATATCCTTAAAATCGTTAAATATTAAGTTAAATTCACAAACGTGAGACAATATAAAAATTAAAAGTATATTAGAATAAAGTGAGAAATGTTTTTAAAACCACTAAAAAATATCATAACTTTTGGTGTGGAAAATTAATAAGGAAAAAAATCTTTGGGAAGTGGATCGCTTGACTAAATAAATAAAATCATAACAACGCGATAAGTTAATTAAAATTATAGTTATTTAAAAAATTAAAATTGGAAAAAATTTTTATGATATTTGCTATTAAATTGCAGATGACGTTTAATGATGTATGTAAAGTTAGCTCCTTCCACTTTAATCGATATAATTCAAGCCTACACCAACCAATTTGGAATTATTTATTTGGTCATAATTATAACAACGGTCTAGAATTTACAATCTGGATAAATTACAGCTGAATAGCTAAGTAAGTACGATTCGTTTGTCATTTACATTGATAGGTACAAAAGACTTACACACTTATTAGGTAAAAATGGCCATCAAAATGAGGAATTAACACACTAAAAACATGATTAAAAAATTTACTCCAAACAATATTAATATACTTTTCATATAATCAAAGGTGGGCAAGTTAATGAAAATATTTAATTGAAGTTAAGTTAACTTAAAAGAGCATAAGATGTCAAGATCGATAAGTTAAAATTTAATATAGAAGAAAATATTAACTTGACTTAGTTTAAAATTTTTTTTTTTTTTTAAATTAGTACTTATGTAAATCACTAAAAGAATGACTATGTCTTTCTAATTTACTAAATTATAAAAAACAATTTTTTATGAAATTGTATTATAACATGCATTGTACAGTGTAAATACCTTTTTAGATTACACGATATACTGAATATAATTCCCAAAGACTCGACAGCAACACACATAGCAAACAATAAAACGTAAAATGTTCAGAACACAAATATAATATAATAGGCTGAAAAATTAATTTTATAAATGTTATTGAAAAATCAAAAGCGAAACTCCGTTAAAATAAAGAATAAACGTAAGATGATACACACGTCTAAAATATACATCATAATACTCCTACACCTATATTATAATCTAAAAATATAAATATTATTATGGTGTTTTATAATAAATTATGTGTGTGTGTGTGTGTGTATGTTTTATAGCTTTCAGTATCTTTAATTACAGAAAAAAAAATCATTGGTTTAATTAAATTACATAATCATAGTGAAGCTTTTTAAATGATTTAAGATTTGAAAAATTTGTCACAAAGAGATAACATGAAAAACTCGATATTAGAAAAAAAATCACTATTCATAGATAGTATTTATAGTATCATAATGTCATAGTGAATGGTGGAAAGTAGAACATATCCTTTGACAACTGAACTGTATTTATTTTTTTAACTGAAAAGGATTTTATGCTAATGACAATGATGATATTATAAATTTTATAAACAAATTTATAAACATTATATAAATTTCACAAAACAAGAGAGGAAAGTTCGATAAGAAAAAATAAAATACTAAAAAAAATTAGCTATCCCCTGTTACAACCCTTTCAATGTCAAACGCAATACACCCCAAAATGTGCATTAAAAAAAAAAAAAAAACACTAACCCTGTGGTAATGAACTCACAATGACTGCCATCAACGATGAAATTGACTTCCAAATACATTATAATATAAATAATATATTATGCACCAAGTCAATATAGGTAATTAACTCTTTTTAATGTGCAATATAATAATAATTATACAGGGTCCGGCAGTGAAACAGGATGATTTCAATACTTAATTACTATTTAATGAATGAATTAATTTTAATATAAATATAAATATAAAGTATAAGAGTTACAGTTTTATGTTCAATACAAAAAAATACTATTTTTTATGTACTACGTTTGCCAAATGACCTCCATTGTTGTTTATGCATTCTTGTAGGCGGAATTTAAAGTTTTGCATGACCTCTCGCAGCATATTTATGGAAATGATTCACCTGTCCACCTATTCATTGTTACTAAATGGTAGACCGTGATGGTGATAACGATGATTGTCATACAACGTACCGCCCACCATATTACGACCTTCTATCCTCCACCTCAAATCATCCGGTTTCACTGCCGGACCCTGTATTATGTAAGTACTTTATAATTAGGTATATAAGGATATTTTCGATGAAAAATTATAAAAATTAGGCAATAATATTACTATGTTGTGAATGTTATGATGACTTGTCGGAAATTTACCATCTAATCATCTTGAAATAATAATAACGCGGGCCGCGGCTAACATTAAAATTTAATTTTAAACAATTAATTTTTTAATAGATTATAATAATTAATAAATAATATCATACGAATAACCATTATTGACAGTTTTTATTTTCGTCATCAACTATAGCTAGAATATACTAATTTTAACCAGTGACGTGATAAAGGGTGGTGGTGGTGGGGGGGGGGGGGTAGGGGGTTCAAACCCCCCTCTTGGCACTTGACAAATATATAATAAGTATTAACGATTTACATATACATAGGTAATTATAATTATTTTGCATTTTTCAATTTTTGAGTTTTTTTCTCAACAATTGATTAGGTATAATTTCCTCCGTATCAGTCATAATAATAATAATTTAGGTATCATTGTGCATTATTTTGACTTAATGGACTGACAATGTTGGCTGTTCACACTGATATACCACTTTCAGCTGAAGAAGTCCTTGACGAACTCACCAAAAAACCACGCAAACTAGACTTTGTTTTATAATTATTACTTATAGTTTTTACATTTTAATACATAATGATATATTAGAAATATTTATTGATTAAAATATTACATTAAAAAAGGTGGAACCCCCTCCCCCCCTTAAAATTCCTGAAAACGATACTGATTTTAACAATAATACAAATTATAATTTTAGATAATAATTCTTGTACTATTTATTTTGTTTGATAGAAAATAATATAATTTAGTAACATAGGTACAGAGTTATAGTCCGCGACACGAAAAGTGGCCGATTTGTACCGCGACCCGTTGCGGCTTCCCTACCTGTTAGCCATTGGTTCTCAACCTACACCATCATCTACCCGTCACCGGGGTTGCAGTTAAAAATGATTAATTCAAAAAAACGTGATAATTAATTTAATTACATTATGAACCACTGAGGCGAAATGGCCGCTAGGATCGCGACGGTCATCGGCCACTTTTCGTGTCGCGAACTATAATAATTAGTAAGTTGTGTTAAAAGTATATAACAACTAATAGTTTCTACTTGAACATTTATTGTTTCGATAATTATATAATTTATATATATTTTTCATAATTTAAATTATTTTTGACTATATTTTTACAATAAGTATTTAATTGTAATTATATTATAACGATATATGTAAAAATTACTGTTACTATTATTTACTTGAGATTTGTGCTGGATAGCATACATTTATCAAAAGAACCGCTTTTAGGTAGTATTATTTTAATAAAAAATATATAATAACAACGCCGTTTCAATAGACAATGATTATTTTAGAATGACCCGTGTTTAATATTTGGTAAAATAGTAAACAGTTAACTGAACAGGTATTAAAAATAGTGAAGTAAATTATATCCGTACTTTTTAATAGGTATCTAAAAAAGGTATAGTAAATTGCGCTTTATATTTTTCAAGTATAAAATTTGGTGTATTTATTTTTTTTAAAGTTTGGTTAATTTATACGGTAAATAACAATATAAGCTTTTATAATCCTCATCCTCATATTTATAATTTTATGAATAAAATATTAAAGTTATAATTTGAAATTTACAAAAAAATTAGTAAAATAAAATATAAATGAACCTTACAAGTTTTGATACACCAAATCAAAAAAAAAAAAAAAAAAAATCAAATTTGGAATAAATTATTCAAAAATATAACGAAAATACTATTACGAGGATTGAATTTGTATATATGATGTCTTATTACTATATTGATATAAAACTTAAAATTGTATTAAATTATTAAAACTTAACTTGATTTTACATAATTTACCTGATTTTTTATTATCATCTAATGCAGGGGTCGGCAACCTTTTTAACCACACGGGCCATTTTTTTTTCAATTGTTCATCAAGGGCCACATTAAAAAAAAAATTATATATTATGATATAATACTTATAATTGTATTGCTATTATGAAACGGTTAGATTAGATTTTATTTATAAAGGAAAAAGAATTATATGAAAAATGTTATTGAACAAAAGTAAAACACAAAAATTAACCACCTTTGTGCGGGCCATCAAAAATTGCTTTGCGGGCCGCGGATTGCCGACCCCTGATCTACTGTAGAAATTAACCTAATTTAAAAAAAAAAATTAATTTTTCAGTTTTTATCAACTAATTTATTTATTTCAAGCAAACTAAGCAACTAGCGACTTTTTAGTAGACAGTTATAAAATATAAACTGATATATAACAATTAATACCTAAAAAGTACCGGGCACAATTTACCTTCTTTGTGCTCAATTTACATTTGTCCGTTAAAATCATGAAAGTTTTTTCTATGTAAATTATATATATTTTAAATTTTATAATTTTTTTATCCTGAAATATTTTATTTTTTATTTTATTTTATTTTTTTTTTTGTTAGTGATAAGTTAAATCAAAATTTGTTTCATATAGTTTTAATAAGAAGATGGATAGAGTGTACATACATAGTAGGTGAAGTTGTAGGTGATTGAAGACGTTATCCATTGATAATGTAAAATGTGTACACAAGAAAAAACATACCTTTTTTTTATTTTGGCGCAAAAGGACTATACCCAAAACGAATTATTTTTTTTTTTTTGACGCGAATGGGTACCACCCATTAAAAAACATTGGTTTAGTACTATACTACTTGTATTCAAATTTTAATGAGTCATTAACTTTTATTCATATAAAAAAGTTTCAGAAAAAGTTGTAGGAGAGTTAAATTGTTTTTTTAACCTAGAACAGCGAGGTATATTTCTACTTTACCGGGCACACAAAATTTCGGATTTTTTCATATGCATGGAATCTTATGTATTTTTTAATACTGAAATCAATGGTGCAAACGAAAATTTGGGCAGATCATTAGTTAAGAAGTTACAGCCTATTGAAGTTTGATCATTTCGGTTAAATAGTGCTTATGTTGTTCCAATATTCAAAGCTTGTGCCGTGGTGCGGTGGGTATCGCTACATTGCTGTTAAAAGAGGAACACACGTTCAAAAAACCCATTCAGCCACTAAGATTTCTTGCATTTTTTTGTAATCAGTATAATGAATAATATTATATTACAACGGCAACTGCCAACCAGTGGTAACAATAGATTGATCGACCTAACCCTTAGTATAGACAATAGTGATTGTATCTGAGATATCAGATAATAATACCTATTTATTAGTTTAAATTTGTGTAATTAATTAATAATAATTTAATTAATGAAGTATTGAGGTTATGTAAGTACTTAGTTTATGTAATTTTGACAATAATTGTCACATGTTCGTGTAATACGTTTAATTGTTTTAATTTATTATAATTTTTAAAATTTTAAATGTTTAATAAATTTAAAAAAAGTATATCCCGGAGCGTTGTCATCGCCACTGTCATTATCGCGGTTCTCATCATTATCGTCGTCACAAATGTCTAATAAGGACAGGTGGGACTATGCAAAAAATGTATTTTTCCACAACGACATGCTATAAATTATTCGTTTTATATTTATTTTGGGAAGATTTCTACTTTACCGGGAACCCATTTTTTTACATTTTTTTTTTAAATCCTCAATTTTAAGCATTTTAAAAAATTTGGCACCAAAAAAAAATTGGCGCAAATTATTAATTTTTGAGTACATACAAATTATTATATCTATATAAATGGTGTAATTTAAGAGGGTTATTTACAACACAATATTGGATACCCAAACAAAATATTTAAAAGATGTACCTTGCCGACAAGCCTGTAATCCTGATAAAGTCTACACTTTAGAATGATTTTATCGACTGACTATATGAAAACAAAAAGGAACTGTTGGTATCCTAGACCGGCTAGGCTGATAACAATATCCATATTACGAATTAATATAATATTAATATCGATACGTAACAGTGATTTTAATATTAAGTCAATTAATCATTATAAATACCTATAAGATTTGGTTTGGATCTATTTGTGATATCATTTCAATAAACGTCTGATGCTAAAAGCCAGAGAAATCACATTAAGCAGAATGCGATGCATAAGTCTACAATAAAAACCGTCTTATGCATTTTATCTAAAAACCAAAGAAGAATATGATTCACAAGTACTAATAATTAACTTCAAATAAACAAATAAATAAAAAATTCAATGTTATGAAATTATAATTATAATTAATTACAATTATCTCGACAATGATTGCACACGAAAATTCAATTGTTAAATAGTTTAACCTTGTATTATGTTTCATGTGCAAGCTATAAAAAATGCATATCAAACATTTAATACGTTTTTAACTATAAAATGATTTGTGAATGTTTGTGGTTGTATCAATTTTGTCAGAATTTGAATAAATGTTTATAAAATAATTATGCTTATGTACGAACAGATACTATAGGCTACCAAACACCATTCGAAAATCGAAATACGTATAGCACTCTGTTAAAGTATTTGTGAAGTACACACGTCGTCGGAATGAACGTCTCACCGAAAAGATGCATGCTACACATATGTTCCTAATACCGA